>NC_057813.1:576335480-576339403 GCF_018294505.1 Triticum aestivum | reverse complement strand
TCAGAGCCCGTGTACCATCAAGCCTTTGGTTGCTGCCCTCTCCTTCCACCAGTTTTTCGAGGGTTTCGCGCTAGGTGACTGCATTTCCCAGGTTAATTAACGGTCTCCACTTTTCCCTAATCATGATTAGTGTGTGGCATTTTGGACAATGAAAAGAGAGGATTCTCACAACCTTCGTATCGTAATTAACATGCGCCTCCTCAGCAAAGAATAGTGCATATGCATGTGTGTTACGTAACAGTTCCTACTTCAAGTAAGTTGTGTCATGAACAAATCAATAATGCAGGCCCGGCTGAAGGGTCTCTCTACGCTCTTGATGGCCTTCTTCTTTGCCATCACAACACCCACAGGGATCGCCGTGGGGGTGGCCATGGCGTCATTCTACGACCCATACAGCCCCAGGGCGTTGGTGGTGGAGGGCATTCTTGATTCCATGTCAGCTGGTATACTGATCTATATGGCACTTGTGGATCTCATCGCGGCTGATTTCCTTGGCCAGAAGATGAGCAGCTGCCCTGCCAGGCTGCAGGCTGGCGCATACATTGCATTGTTTCTTGTGGCCATAGCCATGGCATCCCTTGCCATCTGGACTTAGTTAATGTTGGTGATTGATGTTATATATATATATATATATATATATATATATATATATATATATATATATATATATATAGACACACTTGAAATGAATAAAAATGAAAGCACATTTTCAAAGCAATATGAAAAAATAAGATGAAGGTTTGGAGTTGGGAGAAGCTGGACGTACCCATGGAGTTCGATGCACTTATAGTTGCTGTTACCCCTTGCTGCTGTATAGTCCCTGAAGAAGAGGGGAAGCTGCTTGTTTTTTCGTTGGTTTTTTTGTTTCCTGTTATTGACATGGTGGCGGTGGGATGTAAAGGTGCCTTTGTTGGTAATGAACAGCAAAATCCCTCTTTATTATACACTGTGATGGATGAAGATACAGGAGATGAAATAGTTCGTAGGATAAGGAGCACGAGGAACTGACTTGGTCCAGTCGATACAGTCCTGTCTCTCATACTTTAAATCATTTGATATCCAGTTTTGAAGGACTTAGTTAATGTAGATACAGTCCTGTCTCTACATTGTTTGGCCCGCATGCAATTCGGTGCCTCCTCTTGCATTTTTTCCTTCATTTTATTATTTTTTTCCTCCGAAAACTTAAAGTAAACTCGTATTTGCCCCCATACTAGCCAAGTGGCCCGAGTGTTGTTACGAAACATGACATTAATTAATTATAGTGTCGTACTTTTTTGTAAGTTAGTACGTCGTGGCACACGTGCGCTTGCTATACTGTTCAGCTCCTCTTGGTGGCATATCCTAATAAACAGTACCGTGTGTCCCACTTACATGTGTCAATATACATATAATGTTAAATATAAAAGTAACGAGCCAATAAACTTGGGATCGAAGATCCGTCGTGGATCCTAGGGTACCATGTACATGAGAATCGATGTGTGTCGTCCTCTTCCAAAATATGTACTTCTAATTCTTGTGCTTCCGCACCCACACAATGTTGCATCAGATCTTTGACAAAGGTAAATCCAAAAGCTTCCACTTATGGCTCAAGGGTGTGTTCACCTCGGCCTCTGGCATCTCCACATGTGTGGAGTTGCCACCAGACTCAGCGACAGACTGCACACAATGTCCAGCGCATCTTGATGAGTTCCTTGACCTTGAACCTACGAACCAGTCTTGGATAACACTGGTTGTCTGCATCTGCATGGCAACGGATGATCCCATGCTTTGGTTCATGCATCTTGGAAATAGAGATGATTTGGGAACCTAAGTTTTATTATTGCTTATTAACAAGGATGCAACCGAAGGGATGGGAGCGGGGAATGAGACAAGTTACTGAGTGGTGACTAACTTTTCTCGCGAATATGCAGGGTGTGTGTCATTCCATTTATAGATCGGTAGAAAGAACAGAGTTGCGGTCCTTGCACTGTGTACACTACAAGCCGCAGCCGGCAATGTTGTTGAGTAGAAAGCCAGGGGTTTCTCAGCCCTTTGGAACACAACATCAGATTACAGGTAAATTATATTTAGCCCTCTAGTACTAGCTTTCACCCAGGTACGAGTTTCCTCCTGGATGGTGTGAACCAGGTCGGTTTGCCATGGATGTGGTCCCTCGAAGATGTAGCCGTTTCGGTGCTTCCAGATGGTCCACATGGAGAGCGCAATCTGTGAGCCGGAGACCGTCTGGTTGTTAAAAATAAGAATTTGCTCACAAGCCTCACGTTGGAGCCTATCCTATTGAGTGAGGGATATGGGAGTGTAACGCCTGCCACGACCAACAACCCCCATTTCATAGTAAAGATTTCCGACATGATGAACAAGCTTACAAGATTTTGAAAATCATCATTCAGTAGTACAGAACGTTTTGTTTCTAGCGGTTCAAAAAAACCTTACAACAGTTCAATACTACATAACAGGTCGATCTCAACAGTGAACTTCTTGCTGGTTAGGACAATCTTTGCTGCTTGAGGAGTTCCTTGACCTCTTTGCGATTCGCCAGACCCATATGTCATAGTTGCCTCAATATTGTCTGGTGATGACAGGAACCTCTCATTTCGTCCAAACAAGACGGCATCCTAGAACGAGTTCATGGCCAGGTTTGAAGGGTCTTGCTCTTTATGGGCCCAGCTGGACCAGATGCGCTTAAAAACCTCAATGCTTGCGTCTCAAGACATGGCATTCCCCAGGTGTCTCAAATTTATCCTATTAAGACCCCGCTTAAAATTAGGATGTTCATGTGGCAGCTTCTCTATGCCGGCTTCTCAAGGGCATGGAGGTGATGAAACATCACATACTAGGGGATGGTCTATGCCCTCTATATGGGGTAGCAGAGGATGTTGAACACATTTATTCATCTGCTATTCGTCCCAGTTTATGTGGGGATGCATCGTGAGGTTTTCCCGCGGGACTAGTGTCTACCTAGTTTCCGTGATCAACATGGGTTATTTGTATGTGTAGTTGGGCAAGACCGTCGGCTACAATGGGTAGCCTTTGGTGGTCTTGCCTCAACTTTGTAGACAATCCACAGTAAGATGGTTATCAAGAAGGCCTTCGTCTTCCTGGTTGCTGGCCCTATTTACATCAAGCAATCTTTTTTGTAGCAGGGGTGGCTGTTGGGTAGGACGCGCAATTGTGGGGAGCTGCTATCTCTTTCATGACGGCTATCTCCCTCTTTGCTACCCCCAACGCTCAAGCGAAGTGCTCATTATGTTTTTTTTGTATTTTATGCGTACAGCTCACCTTTTTCGACAAGGGGTAGACTTTATTACTCAAAATGAAGCATCAAGCGGGAAAAAACGAGGGAGAATTTCACTTTCCGGCCTCTAGACCAACTAGGGATGCATAAAGTCATTTTAATATGAGTATCAAGATAAGCATGGTCCTTAAAGAATTTTTGAATAAGCACCAAGATTTTCTCTTGATGAATGGTTACACCACGCATCAAGCTTGATCCTCAATAAATAAGTAAAACTCCTCTGCAACACCTGTCAATTCTAGAAGCTGAACCAGGGTGGTTAGGCAGCACAACCGCATGCTTATCTCACTTTAGAAGTTTTTTCTTTCTTTTGGTTGGTCGTGAACCTTTGTCTGCGCTTGTGGACCATGTGGTGCTGTATCTATGAAGGGAGCAAAAAGCATATTTCATAAAAACCACTTGCTAGTTGGTTAACTACCCACGGGAGTTTGCTCGCTCGATCATCGATGATCTTATTTTCCCCGTTGATTAGTGAAATCCCTTTCCCGCAAAAAAGAAGAAGAAAGAGTATCAAGAGTAGGACGCGTTCTCGCCCACTACCCTACCATGTAACCTTCCTTCATATATATAAAAGTGAAATTCTCCCTCATTTTTTGTTCATTATTTTCCAGGTGTAATGAACAAAAAC
>NC_057813.1:576334512-576335470 GCF_018294505.1 Triticum aestivum | reverse complement strand
TGTAGTTGGGCAAGACCGTCGGCTACAATGGGTAGCCTTTGGTGGTCTTGCCTCAACTTTGTAGACAATCCACAGTAAGATGGTTATCAAGAAGGCCTTCGTCTTCCTGGTTGCTGGCCCTATTTACATCAAGCAATCTTTTTTGTAGCAGGGGTGGCTGTTGGGTAGGACGCGCAATTGTGGGGAGCTGCTATCTCTTTCATGACGGCTATCTCCCTCTTTGCTACCCCCAACGCTCAAGCGAAGTGCTCATTATGTTTTTTTTGTATTTTATGCGTACAGCTCACCTTTTTCGACAAGGGGTAGACTTTATTACTCAAAATGAAGCATCAAGCGGGAAAAAATGAGGGAGAATTTCACTTTCCGGCCTCTAGACCAACTAGGGATGCATAAAGTCATTTTAATATGAGTATCAAGATAAGCATGGTCCTTAAAGAATTTTTGAATAAGCACCAAGATTTTCTCTTGATGAATGGTTACACCACGCACCAAGCTTGATCCTCAATAAATAAGTAAAACTCCTCTGCAACACCTGTCAATTCTAGAAGCTGAACCAGGGTGGTTAGGCAGCACAACCGCATGCTTATCTCACTTTAGAAGTTTTTTCTTTCTTTTGGTTGGTCGTGAACCTTTGTCTGCGCTTGTGGACCATGTGGTGCTGTATCTATGAAGGGAGCAAAAAGCATATTTCATAAAAACCACTTGCTAGTTGGTTAACTACCCACGGGAGTTTGCTCGCTCGATCATGGATGATCTTATTTTCCCCGTTGATTAGTGAAATCCCTTTCCCGCAAAAAAGAAGAAGAAAGAGTATCAAGAGTAGGACGCGTTCTCGCCCACTACCCTACCATGTAACCTTCCTTCATATATATAAAAGTGAAATTCTCCCTCATTTTTTGTTCATTATTTTCCAGGTGTAATGAACAAAAACACATACTCTATCAATCTCGATATCCCC
>NC_057813.1:576325741-576334502 GCF_018294505.1 Triticum aestivum | reverse complement strand
CCTAAAAAAATGGGAATATCCTGGGCATCTTCAACATATGACGTACACAACAATCTTTATTAGAAAACAGTAGTAAACATCCAGTATGAAGATCAAAAAGGAGGCCCAGCCATAATCGCCTGATAACATGACTGTATCACTAAACACATACCTATTGCTGACTCGCCACCCAACCAGTTGAATGTATCTCGTGATGCGGTCTCCCAACGGCTGCACCCAAATGCTATAGGTGTCTGCTCCTCTTCAGGCTACAAAGAGCACAATGCAAGGGTCCATCCTATAGCGTGAACGACAACCTCAAAGTGTCGTTCTGTTAAAAACACAATAATTACAACAACTCCAAACTTTTCAAAATGAAGCAAACAATTCCACACCGACATGCGCGTTAAATTTTTTATGAACCTCAGCAAGCCAATTTCCAAACAAGTTTGTTATACTAGCTAGTAAACAGTAGCTGAGTAAACACTACATGGATTGTTCGGTAAAGAAGCGTGGGAAATGGGCAAGAATTACCCCATGATTAAGGAGCCACATAAAAAAGCTTAAAAAACCTTAATATTTAGTGTAACTCTTGTCTTTTGGATGTTTTGTCTACGGAGGAGTGTGTTGATGAGATCTTCATACATGGGCTTCACCGAGGACACACAAGAGGAATTCCACTCCCATCATAATATAGGCATTTGCTTGGTATAACCTGTATAATTTATTCTCCATCTATCTTTGTAACATATTTTATTTATGAAAATATACCGTAGAACTATTGTTCTACGGTTTGCGGTTAAAAAAATATTCTCCGCATATTCTTCTAGCCAATTTCTCAAAAAACATAAGCCTAGCCAGTTAGGCTCGAAAAGTGCTGTGCACCTATATAACCTACATCAATTTAGAGGATTTCGCAGAACTTGAGCACAATTCGTCGCACCTTCCGGCATTAATTTAATCAGATCACTTGTGTTCTCGTGGCCAGTATCGACTCCGAGCATATTTTGGAAGTGAAATGTGCTAGTGCTGTTTCCTGTATGCAAGCATGAATCGTCCTACCCCTGTCCTTTTCTTGTTATCCCTGATCTCTGTTAGATCCTTTACAAAGTAACAAGATATATGGCCACCGTACAGGCCCTTTCCCGGCTCCAAAGTTTAATACTAGAATTTTAATTTCCTTGCTCTCGTAAAGCAATGCGAATTGAGCATAGGAAAGCAAATTCGACCAATACCTTGCGTCCTTTCTAAAGAGGGAAATGAAAGGCAGAGGTTGCCCCTGATTAGTTTGTGGTGGTTGGCATGGACCATTTTAGGGCAGATGTATAGCAAGATTTAATCAGCAACTTCAAATATATTAATTAAAAGTAGTTCTGAGTGGAGTTACTATCAAACTTTTGATCTTCCGGTTGATACTTTAGATGTGGTTGTCAATAAATTAATCAAGTTATTCCCTTTTCTCTATAATTATCCCATTACTCAGGTTAATGAACTTCATGCTTATCATCATTTGGTTACACATAGTCCAGAGCAGATGTTACGGGCGTATGCATATTTTCTACAACCCAAAACATAACTATATGTTTTGGAAGAGAAAATACTTGTTTGCATTAAGTTGTTGGGACACCCTAATTTGAAACAGAAGAGAGGAACTTCGAAGAACTTCTGTCTATGAGGACACCTTGATGGCTCTCAGTATGCCCCCCCCCCCAAGCCATTAACATGAAAATTATCCCCCTGCAAAAAAACACATGGAATTTAGCACTCTAGGATGCTGGAATATCTGGTTACAAAGAAATGGGGTTTCTTTTAGAAATGTGAACCATTCCACTCAGGCTTGGAGCTGAGGTGCATGAAGTAGGTAGATGGCTTGGTTGCTGACGACGGTTCCATGGACACAGATGAGGACTCTTTGGCCAAGGCTATGCGGCGCAAAGTAGCGCAGAACCTCGACAGCCAAGGTATTACATCATCACCCAAATCCTTTTTAGCTTTTTTCAATGTAGCCATTGCGTCTAAGTTGAATAATGTGGGTGTTAGTCTAGGAAAGAATGAGAAGGATATTTCTATTTCGACTAATGCTTTAAAACATTTGGAATATGACCGACTAAAAGTCACTCCACGTGTTTCTAGCAAGTCTTATGTCTCCCATACTGATGAAGAGGAGTTGCATGCCACATTCGTTGGTCAGGTACTCTCTCACTTTGTAGGAGCGGTTTCGTACGTGGGCCTAGATGAACCCGAGCTTAGCTCACTAATTGAGATTAATTACAATATCCGGGCGTAAATCAAAGACCGCACGTTCGAAAAAAGATAGTAAGTCCCACAAGAGGGCGAAATGTTCTAAATCTCCTATTGTTTCCTCATGAATGAAATGTTTTTTAATAGCAGAGGTCTTCGTGACTTGGCTAAACATTTATTCATTGCGGAATGTAATAGGGAATACAATTTAGATTTCTTGGCTATCTTTGAAACAAGGAGATGTGATTTCTCAGTAAGTCTGCTAAACCGTCTGTCTGGCGGGATAAACTTTACTTGGGTTTCACGATTGCCTAGAGGTCGTTCTGGGGGCATTTACTTGGGGTAAATACAGGGACTATGGATGTTTTGGCCAGTTTGGATGGTGAGTTTCATGTTAAACTCTATATTCGCAACAAGGCCGACAACTTCACATGGACCCTCGTTGTCGTGTATGGGGCAGCCCAAGACGAGTTCAAGGTTGACTTTCTCCGTGAATTGGTTAATCTGGCAAAAGATAATCCATACCCCATTCTTATAGGTGGGGATTTTAATTTGCTTCGATTCCCAAATGAGAAAAGTTGCGTCAGGTTTGATAATCATTGGCCTTTCCTTTTCAACGCTGTCATCGACAGTCTAGATTTGCGAGAGGTTTCCATGATTGGAAGACAATTCACTTGGGCGAATAGTCTTTCGGAACCGACATATGAGAAACTAGATCGCGTTTTAATGGATACTGACTGGGAATCTAAATTTCCCATGGTGTTTGTTCGTGCTCTACCTTGTATTGAGGCTATATCAGACCACGCACCCATTCTCCTAACTACTGGTTTGCCACGACCACAACATAAACGCAAGTTCAAATTTGAACTTGGGTGGTTGCTTCGGGATGGCTTCCATGATATGGTCAAGGAGGTGTGGGAGAAACCTGTCACTGAGCATACCCCAATTCACAAATGGAATAACAAAATATGTGCATTACGCAAATTCCTTGGTGGTTGGGCTAGGCATCGGTGGGTATCCTCAAAAAGGAGAAGCTTCGTCTATCATCTATCATTGATGAGTTAGAAGCTTTGATAGAGGTTAGACCTTTATCTGAGAATGAAATCGAGATCAAGAGTCATTCGAATGCACAGATAGCTAGCATGCTACGTGAAGACGAACTCAAATGGTACCAGTATTCCAACTCTCAATTTATCCTGAAAGGTGATTCGAATACTAGATATTTCTGAAGGAAATATGCCCTAGAGGCAATAATAAAGTTATTATTTATTTCCTCATATCATGATAAATGTTTATTATTCATGCTAGAATTATATTAACCGGAAACATGATACATGTGTGAATACATAGACAAACATAAACGTCACTAGTATGCCTCTACTTGACTAGCTCATTAATCAAAGATGGTTATGTTTCCTAACCATAGACATGTGTTGTCATTTGATTAACAGGATCACATCATTAGAAGAATGATGTGATTGACATGACCCATTCCGTTATCCTAGCACTTGATCGTTTAGTATGTTGCTATTGCTTTCTTCATGACTTATACATGTTCCTGTAACTATGATATTATGCAACTCCCGTTTATCGGAGGAACACTTTGTGTGCTACCACGTCACAACGTAACTGGGTGATTATAAAGGAGATCTACAGGTGTCTCCAAAGGTACATGTTGGGTTGGCGTATTTCAAGATTAGGTTTTGTCACTCCGATTGTCGGAGAGGTATCTCTGGGCCCTCTCGGTAATGCACATCACTATAAGCCTTGCAAGCAATGTAGCTAATGAGTTAGTTATGGAATGATGCATTACGTAACGAGTAAAGAGACTTGCCGGTAACGAGATTGAACTAGGTATTAGATACCGACGATCGAATCTCGGGCAAGTAACATGCCGATGACAAAGGGAACAACGTATGTTGTTATGCGGTTTGACCGATAAAGATCTTCGTAGAATATGTGGGAGCCAATATGAGCATCCAGGTTCCGCTATTGGTTATTGACCGAGAATAGTTCTAGGTCATGTCTACATAGTTCTCGAACCCGTAGGGTCCGCACGCTTAACATTACGATGACAGTTTTATTATGAGTTTATATGTTTTGATGTACCAAAGGTTGTTTGGAGTCCCGGATGTGATCACGGACATGACGAGGAGTCTCCAAATGGTCGAGACATAAAGATTGATATATTGGACGGCTATATTTGGACACCAGAATTGTTCCGGGTGATTTCGGAGAAAACCGAAGTGCCGGAGGGGTTACCGGAACCCCCCGGGAAAGTATTGGGCCTTAGTGGGCCTGAGGGGAGAGAGAGGGCAGCAGCCCAGGAGGTGGCGCCCCCTCCCCCATGGGGAGTCCGAATTGGACTAGGGAGGGGGGCGCGGCCCCTCTTTCCCTCTCCCTCTCCCTCTCTTTCCTTCCCCCTTCCTCCTTCCTAGTGGGACTAGGAAAGGGGAATCCTACTCCCACTAGGAGGAGGATTCCCCCCTCCTTGGCGCGCCCCCTAGGGCCGGCCAGCCTCCCCCCTTGCTCCTTTATATACGGGGGCAGGGGGCACCCCAATACACACAAGTTGATCTTCGTGATCGTTCCTTAGCCGTGTGCGGTGCCCCCCTCCACCATATTCCACCTCAGTCATTTCGTTGTGGTGCTTAGGCGAAGCCCTGCGTCGGTAGAACATCATCATCGTCACCACGCCGTCGTGCTGACGGAACTCATCCCCGACACCCTGCTGGATCGGAGTCCGGGGATCGTCATCGAGCTGAACGTGTGCTGAACTCGGAGGTGCCGTACGTTCGGTGCTTGGATCGGTCGGATCGTGAAGACGTACGACTACATCAACCACGTTGTCATAACGCTTCCGCTTATGGTCTACGAGGGTACATGGAGAACACTCTCCCCTCTCGTTGCTATGCATCACCATGATCTTGCGTGTGCGTAGGAAAATTTTGAAATTACTATGTTCCCCAACAGTGGCATCCGAGCCAGGTTTTATGCGTTGATGTTATATGCACGAGTAGAACACAAGTGAGTTGTGGGCGATACAAGTCATACTGCTTACCAGCATGTCATACTTTGGTTCAGCGGTATTGTTGGATGAAGCGGCCTGGACCGACATTACGTGTGCGCTTACGCGAGACTGGTTTTACCGCCGTGCTTTGCACATAGGTGACTAGCGGGTGTCTGTTTCTCCAACTTTAGTTGAACCGAGTGTGGCTGCGCCCGGTCCTTGCGAAGGTTAAAACAACACTAACTTGACGAACTATCGTTGTGGTGCAACTTCTTTAATACAGTAAAGTTGTATATCTGAAGTTCTGAACAGACGGGGCTAGATCTGCTGACGCTTATGTTTGTTATTAAAATTATTTATACTTTCACACAGTTTGTTATATCTGCTCTATGGGGTTATAAATATAGCAAAAATAAAATGGTATAACCTCCATCCGGAATTTACCGTCGCTAAAATGAGTGTATCTAGATGTGTTTCGTTGTGTAGCTGAAATAAGTGTATCAGACGCGTTTCAGTTTGTAGACACACTCATTTCAGTGTAATCTTAGCCATCCAAATCATTCTAATGGCTTGAAACTAAGTTGACTATCAGAAATTTGGTTTGGATTGCACATTTAGTTATCCTTTATGACTAATTTCCATTTGTTAGGAAAATGGCATACTCTATTCATCATTACTTACCACTAAGTTACTATGCTATTGTTGCTAACCTTATTTGTTGCTCCAAACAATGAATTGTTATAAAAAATGCCTTTCCTTATTATAGTTGTGCGAAGTTAGATATCTAAGAAAAGGCCGAGTGTCCGAATCTAATGGTATGCTATAGTAAGAGATGTAGTTTATATACTGAACTTAGGTAAATGACAATACCACTAAACAAGCAGGAAGTGGCTATTCTGCACCCGGGTGTGAACAGTAAAATAAAAAATTATCAAACAAATTAAAAAATTCAATTTTTTTGTGCTGCAAGATGCTCAAATGTGTGAGGTTCGTGCAAAATTTCAGCTTGTTTGGACATCCAAGGATCTTGTGGCAAAAAAGACAAAATTTGGGTGTGTGAGGAAGTTTTGAAATCAACACTATTCACACTATATTTTGTCTTTATTGCCATGAGCTTCTCAAATGTCCAAACAAGCTAAAATTTTGCACGAACATCATGCATTTGAGGATCTTGCACCACAAAACATTTGGATTTTTTTTGGTATTTTTTAAGATTTTTACTATTCATCGGGTGTAGATGAGCCTGGACACCGAATTGAATTTTCGGGCAAAGTGATTATTACATACCTACTGCGAGTGTAACCTTTTTTTTGTTAAGCTACACCTAAACTAACACGGCTAGATTTGTCGGTCATTACGTTGATAGTGAGTACTATATACTTTGAAACAATTAGTTTATTTTACTATATGATTAAACCTAGCCATCGGATCTAATATAATGGCTTAAGAATAAGTCAAATATCTGGCCATATTAACTATCATTTACAACTCATCTTCTCAAATCACGAGGAAAAACTGTACAACCAAATCATTGTTCTTAGTAAAGGCCTATAATTTATGACCTTATTTTCTTCAATGTTTTGTTACAAAAAAATAATGACTATCATGCATTTTCTTATTAAAATTGCGCAAACTAAACCAAAAGGCTGGGAGTTCCAGATATAGTAGCATTCCATTTCCAAGAGATGCATTTTATATGCTGGACAAAACATTTGTTGCAATGTATATTGCTAGTATTTGCAATATTTGAGAACCAATACACGCATCTAAACTCACATAAGAGCTTAATGAACAACTTTGACTAGAAAATAGCGAAATAGTGAATGACATATCTGAAGATCCTGTGTTGTAGCACCATTTATCCCAAATGAGATTGACCTAACCATGCAACGTGACGTTTTCCCCAATGCCAATGCATACATTCAAGACTTAATAACATGTCAAGAAACGCATGGCCTTGTTGATGTGAAATAGGACTTAAAATCTTCATTGTTAAGGCTTCACAATTAATCTCCACCAAAGATTTCAATCATCCCTTGCACGAACTTTTTGAAGCACTCAATTGCAGTCCTACCACGAATCTTAATGTAGTCACCGACCATGTCCTTAGCATACCATACAAACAGCGGTGATGAACTCATATACTATCAGTTCCTTGATTGCTTAATACGATTTCTATAGAAGAACACACTTAGAAAAATGCTTTGTATAGAAGAACGAACTTAGAAAAATGTCGGTACCAATAAAGAAGCGACATATACTCTAGATGCAACACTTATGTTAAGATATATCTGAAGTTCTAAACTAACGCACCTAGATGCCTAGATTTACCGATGATTGTGTTTGATATTAAATTTCTAATATAGAAGTTACTGTACCAATATAAATATTTCCTTGATATAAATATTCTTAGCCACCCAAATAATCTAATAGCTTGAAATAAGTTGAATATCTAGAAATTATGTCCCATGTTAGCAAGTTTATTTCTTAACTATACTATGTTAGTTATCCTTAACAACTATTCTTTTTGAATTGTAAAGAAAATTGCACAACATATTCATCATTCCTTATTCACGAGCTAAAATTTCTAACCTTATTTGTCGCTTCATGTGTTGAACTGTTAGAAAATACTATGGTTGGCATGCCCTTGTTTTGTGTATAATTTGAATTACTACCAGAATTATCTAAACATAGAGTTGTAACCTATTTTCGCCAAATTTTAATAGCCTACTACAGTGTTGCTATATACTTTGGTCATCCCTCCCCCTTTAAAGCTATACACTTTAACACTAGACTAAAATTATGCTATTAGCTTGCTAAATGCCACTATAACACTAGTTTTAGAGTCATTTAGCGACCTTAAGCCGCTGCTGCCCGAGGAGGGACGCACGTCGGTTCCATAAAGCCATCCATCTGTCTTACTCCTCCTTGTTTTGCTATATTTATATGATGCATTGATGCAAAACTTAGTTTTTCAATTCGGATGGTTTTTTTTATGTATGAATATGTGTATATCAAGTATATGTGATGTATAATATATGATGCCTGATTTTATGCTTTTTTTCAATTTTAGAGATTCTAGAAAAATGCAAGATGGTTCTTAGCTTCCATATAGCTCTACTATAGATTTTCATAGCTTTTGGTCGAGACGCCGCTGCTGCTAAATGGCATAGCTTGCTATTTAAAACTTTAATTTTTTGCTTACTGCATGTACCGCTATAATCCGGCCCCCCACTGAAGTTGTGGATTTATATATGTTTTGTTGTATACCATTATATATTAGCCCACCAAGTCGACTTTTCACCTCCGGATAATATTGAAATATCTATGTCTTGGTGCAGCTTACTTTCTAGTTGATCAAATAATAAAATGTAGTCAACTCTGTAATTCTGTGGGGCCAAATAAAGTCGTTCCATAATTTTCATTTCTTGGACAGCCGCACGCTGTCAGAGGTGTTTGGTTTGTGGCAGTGATCTTGTCAAGAAAAATATGCTACTTTTGGTTCAGTGTGCCAATTATCTATGGACCACA
>NC_057813.1:576319781-576321236 GCF_018294505.1 Triticum aestivum | reverse complement strand
GCCCCACACCGTCTGAAGCTCCCTCTGATGTCCCTCCTGCGGCTCCGGCGGGTGATGCGCTAGATCCGGCCATTCTCGCAGCCGATCTGCTCGCTTCTGTGGCTTCTCGTGGAGGCACCACGAAGCACTGATAGGCTCCTCCGTGGCATGGAGGTGAACGCCATGGGCCAGCATGGCCTTGGCCAGGAGGGCCGTGTCGCCAGTTTGCTTGGGCATGTGGCCTTTGCGGTGTGCCAGACGGCCACCCGTGGTCGTCCTCCTCCGTTGACGCCTTTGGTTGGGTGGCTACAGCCCAGTGGATTGTGGCCTTTCCCCACTACTAGTGTGCCCAGATCCGGTTATGTAGCTTGTACTAACTTGGTTCCGAGATGCTGAAAAGCTTGTTTGTGGGTTTTGACGGCTGTTACTCCTGTCAATCTGCCTTCGACGGTGAAATGCAATCTACGGGCGACGGCTTGACGTGGAGAATATGGTTGTGCAGTGACAGTGGAATGGTCCAGCGTATGTAGCTGCTGGGATCGTAGAAAGTGGTGGAACAACTCATGATTGACTTTGATTCGTTGGTGCTTCTCGAGTACCTCGTCTAGAGCAGCGGGGTTAAAATCCTAGGTATGAGTCGAGTTGGTTTTAACTGACAATGGTGATATTTTTGTGCCGATACCTTGTTGAAGACACTGCTTGGATATGCTCAGACCCGTTCAGGGTGAAAACCTGGAAATCTTGCCTTTGTTGGTTGGATCCGTTGACAGTGTCGTCCTTCGTGAAGGCGTTGTTATTGAAGAACTTTTCTCACTGTCCATCTGGTGTCAAAAGTTGGTCGGTGCAGATATGATCATTGTTGTAGTTTATCGATCTTTGATCATTTGGTTTTTCTTCCTTGCTTAGGCATAACTTTGGTCTTATATGAGTTTGTTGTTTGCTAACGGGTTTATGTGTGTTGGCGTTGGTCGTATGCATGCTAACTATGCAGAGGTCGGGTGTACACTTATTGTGTTTGTATCCCTTTGGTGCTTCATTTTAAGTAAATAGCATAGACCCTTTGTCGAAAAAATAAAGAATACTATTAATTAGGGCCTAGATAATTTGAATTTTATGAAATTTCTTGATTCTTATTGTTAGTAGTATATACTGCCATCCGGAACCTTGTTAGTCTGTGCATGTACATTGCATACTTTTTGGTAGAAGACAATTATTGCTATAGTACTCCGTCTTCTAAGATTTTTTATTGATAGTAATTTTAATTTTAATTAGTTTTTCTTCCTATGAGGTGCATCTTAGAAGATCTTGTTCACTGTAATTACATACATAGTAACTTTTTTATTGGATCGAAGGCATTACACCCAAATTGAAATAACAAATCTATAAACGGCAAGGTCATAGTGCTTAAAAATAGCTTACAACTAACAGACAAGCAAAATAAATAAGAGAAATGTCGCTTGAAATGTCGAGGCCATA
>NC_057813.1:576309711-576312235 GCF_018294505.1 Triticum aestivum | reverse complement strand
CTCCTATTGTTTCCTCATGAATGAAATGTTTTTTAATAGCAGAGGTCTTCGTGACTTGGCTAAACATTTATTCATTGCGGAATGTAATAGGGAATACAATTTAGATTTCTTGGCTATCTTTGAAACAAGGAGATGTGATTTCTCAGTAAGTCTGCTAAACCGTCTGTCTGGCGGGATAAACTTTACTTGGGTTTCACGATTGCCTAGAGGTCGTTCTGGGGGCATTTACTTGGGGTAAATACAGGGACTATGGATGTTTTGGCCAGTTTGGATGGTGAGTTTCATGTTAAACTCTATATTCGCAACAAGGCCGACAACTTCACATGGACCCTCGTTGTCGTGTATGGGGCAGCCCAAGACGAGTTCAAGGTTGACTTTCTCCGTGAATTGGTTAATCTGGCAAAAGATAATCCATACCCCATTCTTATAGGTGGGGATTTTAATTTGCTTCGATTCCCAAATGAGAAAAGTTGTGTCAGGTTTGATAATCATTGGCCTTTCCTTTTCAACGCTGTCATCGACAGTCTAGATTTGCGAGAGGTTTCCATGATTGGAAGACAATTCACTTGGGCGAACAGTCTTTCGGAACCGACATATGAGAAACTAGATCGCGTTTTAATGGATACTGACTGGGAATCTAAATTTCCCATGGTGTTTGTTCGTGCTCTACCTTGTATTGAGGCTATATCAGACCACGCACCCATTCTCCTAACTACTGGTTTGCCACGACCACAACATAAACGCAAGTTCAAATTTGAACTTGGGTGGTTGCTTCGGGATGGCTTCCATGATATGGTCAAGGAGGTGTGGGAGAAACCTGTCACCGAGCATACACCAATTCACAAATGGAATAACAAAATGTGTGCATTACGCAAATTCCTTGGTGGTTGGGCTAGGCATCGGTGGGTATCCTCAAAAAGGAGAAGCTTCATCTATCATCTATCATTGATGAGTTAGAAGCTTTGACAGAGGTTAGACCTTTATCTGAGAATGAAATCAAGATCAAGAGTCATTCGAATGCACAGATAGCTAGCATGCTACGTGAAGACAAACTCAAATGGTACCAGTATTCCAACTCTCAATTTATCCTGAAAGGTGATTCGAATACTAGATATTTCTGAAGGAAATATGCCCTAGAGGCAATAATAAAGTTATTATTTATTTCCTCGTATCATGATAAATGTTTATTATTCATGCTAGAATTATATTAACCGGAAACATGATACATGTGTGAATACATAGACAAACATAAACGTCACTAGTATGCCTCTACTTGACTAGCTCATTAATCAAAGATGGTTATGTTTCCTAACCATAGACATGTGTTGTCATTTGATTAACGGGATCACATCATTAGAAGAATGATGTGATTGACATGACCCATTCCGTTATCCTAGCACTTGATCGTTTAGTATGTTGCTATTGCTTTCTTCATGACTTATACATGTTCCTGTAACTATGAGATTATGCAACTCCCGTTTATCGGAGGAACACTTTGTGTGCTACCACGTCACAACGTAACTGGGTGATTATAAAGGAGCTCTACAGGTGTCTCCAAAGGTACATGTTGGGTTGGCGTATTTCAAGATTAGGTTTTGTCACTCCGATTGTCGGAGAGGTATCTCTGGGCCCTCTCGGTAATGCACATCACTATAAGCCTTGCAAGCAATGTAGCTAATGAGTTAGTTATGGAATGATGCATTACGTAACGAGTAAAGAGACTTGCCGGTAACGAGATTGAACTAGGTATTAGATACCGACGATCGAATCTCGGGCAAGTAACATGCCGATGACAAAGGGAACAACGTATGTTGTTATGCGGTTTGACCGATAAAGATCTTCGTAGAATATGTGGGAGCCAATATGAGCATCCAGGTTCCGCTATTGGTTATTGACCGAGAATAGTTCTAGGTCATGTCTACATAGTTCTCGAACCCGTAGGGTCCGCACGCTTAACGTTACGATGTCAGTTTTATTATGAGTTTATCTGTTTTGATGTACCGAAGGTTGTTCGGAGTCCCGGATGTGATCACGGACATGACGAGGAGTCTCCAAATGGTCGAGACATAAAGATTGATATATTGGACGGCTATATTTGGACACCAGAATTGTTCCGGGTGATTTCGGAGAAAACCGGAGTGCCGGAGGGGTTACCGGAACCCCCCGGGAAAGTATTGGGCCTTAGTGGGCCTGAGGGGAGAGAGAGGGCAGCAGCCCAGGAGGTGGCGCCCCCTCCCCCATGGGGAGTCCGAATTGGACTAGGGAGGGGGGCGCGGCCCCTCTTTCCCTCTCCCTCTCCCTCTCTTTCCTTCCCCCTTCCTCCTTCCTAGTGGGACTAGGAAAGGGGAATCCTACTCCCACTAGGAGGAGGATTCCCCCCTCCTTGGCGCGCCCCCTAGGGCCGGCCAGCCTCCCCCCTTGCTCCTTTATATACGGGGGCAGGGGGCACCCCAATACACACAAGTTGATCTTCGTGATCGTTCCTTAGCCGTGTGCGGTGCCCCCCTCCACCATATTCCACCTC
>NC_057813.1:576307867-576309701 GCF_018294505.1 Triticum aestivum | reverse complement strand
CCGAATTGGACTAGGGAGGGGGGAGCGGCCCCTCTTTCCCTCTCCCTCTCCCTCTCTTTCCTTCCCCCTTCCTCCTTCCTAGTGGGACTAGGAAAGGGGAATCCTACTACCACTAGGAGGAGGATTCCCCCCTCCTTGGCGCGCCCCCTAGGGCCGGCCAGCCTCCCCCCTTGCTCCTTTATATACGGGGGCAGGGGGCACCCCAATACACACAAGTTGATCTTCGTGATCGTTCCTTAGCCGTGTGCGGTGCCCCCCTCCACCATATTCCACCTCGGTCATTTCGTTGCGGTGCTTAGGCGAAGCCCTGCGTCGGTAGAACATCATCATCGTCACCACGCCGTCGTGCTGACGGAACTCATCCCCGACACCCTACTGGATCGGAGTCCGGGGATCGTCATCGAGCTGAACGTGTGCTGAACTCGGAGGTGCCGTACGTTCGGTGCTTGGATCGGTCGGATCGTGAAGACGTACGACTACATCAACCACGTTGTCATAACGCTTCCTCTTATGGTCTACGAGGGTACATGGAGAACACTCTCCCCTCTCATTGCTATGCATCACCATGATCTTGCGTGTGCGTAGGAAAATTTTGAAATTACTATGTTCCCCAATAGTGGCATCCGAGCCAGGTTTTATGCGTTGATGTTATATGCACGAGTAGAACACAAGTGAGTTATGGGCGATACAAGTCATACTGCTTACCAGCATGTCATACTTTGGTTCAGCGGTATTGTTGGATGAAGCGGCCTGGACCGACATTACGTGTGCGCTTACGCGAGACTGGTTTTACCGCCGTGCTTTGCACATAGGTGACTAGCGGGTGTCTGTTTCTCCAACTTTAGTTGAACCGAGTGTGGCTGCGCCCGGTCCTTGCGAAGGTTAAAACAACACTAACTTGATGAACTATCGTTGTGGTTTTGATGCGTAGGTAAGAACGGTTCTTGCTCAGCCTGTAGCAGCCACGTAAAATTTGCAACAACAAAGTAGAGGACGTCTAACTTGTTTTTGCAGGGCATGTTGTGATGTGATATGGTCAAGACGTGATGCTATATTTTATTGTATGAGATGATCATGTTTTGTAACCAAAGTTATCGGCAACTGGCAGGAGCCATATGGTTGTCGCTTTATTGGATGAAATGCAAACGCCCTGTATTTGCATTACTTTATCACTAAGCGGTAGCGATAGTCGTAGAAGCAATAGATGGCGTAACGACAACGATGCTATGATGGAGATCAAGGTGTTGCGTCGGTGACGATGGTGATCACGACGGTGCTTCGGAGATGGAGATCACAAGCACAAGATGATGATGGCCATATCATATCACTTATATTGATTGCATGTGATGCTTATCCTTTATACATCTTATCTTGCTTTGATTGATGGTAGCATTTTAAGATGATCTCTCACTAAAAATTATCAAGAAGTGTTCTCCCTGAGTATGCACCGTTGCGAAAGTCCTTCGTGCTGAGACACCACGTGATGATCGGGTGTGATAGGCTCTACGTTCAAATACAACGGGTGCAAAACAGTTGCACACGTGGAATACTCAGGTTAAACTTGACAAGCCTAGCATATAACAGATATGGCCTCGGAACACGGAGACCAAAAGGTCGAGCGTGAATCATATAGTAGATATGATCAACATATTGATGTTCACCATTGAAACTACTCCATCTCACGTGATGATCAGACATGGTTTAGTTGATTTGGATCACTTGATCACTTAGAGGATTAGAGGTATGTCTATCTAAGTGGGAGTTCTTAAGTAATATGATTAATTGAACTTTAATTTATCATGAACTTAGTCCTGGTAGTATTTTGCAAATTATG
>NC_057813.1:576294382-576306722 GCF_018294505.1 Triticum aestivum | reverse complement strand
GGTAGAAATCAAGAAAAGAGAATCAAGTGTTGATGATTGACAAGACCACTAGTTTCAAGAAAAGGGCAAAGGAAAAGAAAGGGAACTTCAAGTAGAATGGCAAGCAAGTTGTCACTCCCGCAAAGAAGCCCAAAGCTGGACCAAAGCCTGAAACTGAGTGCTTACACTGCAAAGGAAATAGTCAGTGGAAGCGGAAATGCCCTGAATATTTGGTGGATAAGAAGGATAGCAAAGTGAACAAGGGTATATTTGATATACATGTTATTGATGTGTACCTTACTAGTGTTTATAGTAGCCCCTGAGTATTTGATACTTGTTTGGTTGCTAATATTAGTAACTCGAAACAGGAGTTACAGAATAAACAGAAACTAGTTGAGGGTGAAGTGATGATGTGTGTTGGAAGTGGTTCCAAGATTGATATGATCATCATCGCACACTCCCTATACTTTCGGGATTAGTGTTGAACCTAAATAAATGTTATTTGGCATTTGCGTTGAGCATGAATATGATTTGATCATGTTTATTGCAATATGGTTATTCATTTAAAATCAGAGAATAATTGTTGTTCTGTTTAATGAATAAAACCTTTGATGGTCATACACCCAATGAAAATAGTTTGTTGGATCTCGATCGTAGTGATACACATATTCATAATATTGATGCCAAAAGATGCAAAGTTGATAATGATAGTGCAACTTATTTGTGGCACTGCCGTTTGGGTCATATCGGTGTAAAGCGCATGAAGAAACTCCATAAAGATGGATTTTCGGAATCACTTGGTTATGAATCATTTGATGCTTGCGAACCGTGCCTTTTGGGCAAGATGACTAAAACTCCGTTCTCCGGAACAATGGAACGAGCTACTGACTTATTGGCAATAATACATACCGATGTATGTGATCTGGTGAGTGTTAAGGCTCACGGCGTGTATCGTTATTTTCTGACCTTCACAGATGATTTGAGCAGATATAGGTATATCTACTTAATGAAACACAAGTCTGAAACATTTGAAAAGTTCAAAGAATTTCAGAGTGAAGTGGAGAATTATCGTAACAAGAAAATAAAGTTTCTACGATCTGATCATGGAGGAGAATATTTGAGTTACGAGTTTGGCCTTCATATAAAACAATGTGGAATAGTTTCACAGCTCACGCCACATGGAACACCACATGTAATGGTGTGTCCAAACATCGTAACTGCACTTTATTAGATATTGTGCGACCTATGATATCTCTTATCAGTTTACCACTATCGTTTTGGGGTTATGCATTAGAGACAGTTGCATTCACTTTAAATAGGGCACCATCAAAATCCGTTGAGACAACGACTTATGAATTGTGGTTTGGCAAGAAACCAGAGTTGTTGTTTCTTAAAGTTTGGGGCTGCGATGCTTATGTGAAAAAGTTTCAACCTGGTAAGCTCGAACCTAAATCGGAGAAGTGCGTCTTCATAGAATACCCAAAGGAAACTGTTGGGTACACCTTCTATCACAGATCCGAAGGCAAGTTATTCGTTGCTAAGATGGATCCTTTCGAGAGAAGGAGTTTCTCTCAAAAGAAGTGAGTGGGAGGAAAGTAGAGCTTGATAAGGTAATTTGTACCTTCTCCCAAATTGGAAAGTTGTTCATCACAGAAATCAGTTCAGTGATTGCTACACCGATTAGTGAGGAAGCTAATGATGATGATCATGAAACTTCAAATCAAGTTACTACAGAACCTCGTAGGTATTCCAGAGTACGGTCCGCACTAGTGTAGAACATCATCATCGTCACCACGCCGTCGTGCTGACGGAACTCATCCCCGACACCCTGCTGGATCGGAGTCTGGGGATCGTCATCGAGCTGAACGTGTGCTGAACTCGGAGGTGCCGTACGTTCGGTGCTTGGATCAGTCGGATCGTGAAGACGTACGACTACATCAACCACGTTGTCATAACGCTTCCGCTTACGGTCTACGAGGGTACATGGAGAACACTCTCCCCTCTCGTTGCTATGCATCACCATGATCTTGCGTGTGCGTAGGAAAATTTTGAAATTACTATGTTCCCCAACAGTGGCATCCGAGCCAGGTTTTATGCGTTGATGTTATATGCACGAGTAGAACACAAGTGAGTTGTGGGAGATACAAGTCATACTGCTTACCAGCATGTCATACTTTGGTTCAGCGGTATTGTTGGATGAAGCGGCCTGGACCGACATTACGTGTGCGCTTACGCGAGACTGGTTTTACCGCCGTGCTTTGCACATAGGTGACTAGCGGGTGTCTGTTTCTCCAACTTTAGTTGAACCGAGTGTGGCTACGCCCGGTCCTTGCGAAGGTTAAAACAACACTAACTTGACGAACTATCGTTGTGGTGCAAATTCTTTAATACAGTAAAGCTGTATATCTGAAGTTCTGAACAGACGGGCTAGATCTGCTGACGCTTATGTTTGTTATTAAAATTATTTATACTTTCACACAGTTTGTTATATCTGCTCTATGGGGTTATAAATATAGCAAAAATAAAATGGTATAACCTCCATCCGGAATTTACCGTCGCTAAAATGAGTGTATCTAGATGTGTTTCGTTGTGTAGCTGAAATAAGTGTATCAGACGCGTTTCAGTGTGTAGATACACTCATTTCAGTGTAATCTTAGCCAAATCATTCTAATGGCTTGAAACTAAGTTGACTATCAGAAATTTGGTTTGGATTGCACATTTAGTTATCCTTTATGACTAATTTCCATTTGTTAGGAAAATGGCATACTCTATTCATCACTACTTACCACTAAGTTACTATGCTATTGTTGCTAACCTTATTTGTTGCTCCAAACAATGAATTGTTATAAAAAATGCCTTTCGTTATTATAGTTGTGCGAAGTTAGATATCTAAGAAAAGGCCGAGTGTCCGAATCTAACGGTATGCTATAGTAAGAGATGTAGTTTATATACTGAACTTAGGTAAATGACAATACCACTAAACAAGCAGGAAGTGGCTATTCTGCACCCGGGTGTGAACAGTAAAATAAAAAATTATCAAACAAATTAAAAAATTCAATTTTTTTGTGCTGCAAGATGCTCAAATGTGTGAGATTCGTGCAAAATTTCAGCTTGTTTGGACATCCAAGGATATTGTGGCAAAAAAGACAAAATTTGGGTGTGTGAGGAAGTTTTGAAATCAACACTATTCACACTATATTTTGTCTTTATTGCCATGAGCTTCTCAAATGTCCAAACAAGCTAAAATTTTGCACGAACATCATGCATTTGAGGATCTTGCACCACAAAACATTTGGATTTTTTTTGGTATTTTTTAAGATTTTTACTATTCATCGGGTGTAGATGAGCCTGGACACCGAATTGAATTTTCGGGCAAAGTGATTATTACATACCTACTGCGAGTGTAACCTTTTTTTTTGTTAAGCTACACCTAAACTAACACGGCTAGATTTGTCGGTCATTACGTTGATAGTGAGTACTATATACTTTGAAACAATTAGTTTATTTTACTATATGATTAAACCTAGCCATCGGATCTAATATAATGGCTTAAGAATAAGTCAAATATCTGGCCATATTAACTATCATTTACAACTCATCTTCTCAAATCACGAGGAAAAATTGTACAACCAAATCATTGTTCTTAGTAAAGGCCTATAATTTATGACCTTATTTTCTTCAATGTTTTGTTACAAAAAAATAATGACTATCATGCATTTTCTTATTAAAATTGCGCAAACTAAACCAAAAGGCTGGGAGTTCCAGATATAGTAGCATTCCATTTCCAAGAGATGCATTTTATATGCTGGACAAAACATTTGTTGCAATGTATATTGCTAGTATTTGCAATATTTGAGAACCAATACACGCATCTAAACTCACATAAGAGCTTAATGAACAACTTTGACTAGAAAATAGCGAAATAGTGAATGACATATCTGAAGATCCTGTGTTGTAGCACCATTTATCCCAAATGAGATTGACCTAACCATGCAACGTGACGTTTTCCCCAATGCCAATGCATACATTCAAGACTTAATAACATGTCAAGAAACGCATGGCCTTGTTGATGTGAAATAGGACTTAAAATCTTCATTGTTAAGGCTTCACAATTAATCTCCACCAAAGATTTCAATCATCCCTTGCACGAACTTTTTGAAGCACTCAATTGCAGTCCTACCACGAATCTTAATGTAGTCACCGACCATGTCCTTAGCATACCATACAAACAGCGGTGATGAACTCATATACTATCAGTTCCTTGATTGCTTAATACGATTTCTATAGAAGAACACACTTAGAAAAATGCTTTGTATAGAAGAACGAACTTAGAAAAATGTCGGTACCAATAAAGAAGCGACATATACTCTAGATGCAACACTTATGTTAAGATATATCTGAAGTTCTAAACTAACGCACCTAGATGCCTAGATTTACCGATGATTGTGTTTGATATTAAATTTCTAATATAGAAGTTACTGTACCAATATAAATATTTCCTTGATATAAATATTCTTAGCCACCCAAATAATCTAATAGCTTGAAATAAGTTGAATATCTAGAAATTATGTCCCATGTTAGCAAGTTTATTTCTTAACTATACTATGTTAGTTATCCTTAACAACTATTCTTTTTGAATTGTAAAGAAAATTGCACAACATATTCATCATTCCTTATTCACGAGCTAAAATTTCTAACCTTATTTGTCGCTTCATGTGTTGAACTGTTAGAAAATACTATGGTTGGCATGCCCTTGTTTTGTGTATAATTTGAATTACTACCAGAATTATCTAAACATAGAGTTGTAACCTATTTTGGCCAAATTTTAATAGCCTACTACAGTGTTGCTATATACTTTGGTCATCCCTCCCCCTTTAAAGCTATACACTTTAACACTAAACTAAAATTATGCTATTAGCTTGCTAAATGCCACTATAACACTAGTTTTAGAGTCATTTAGCGACCTTAAGCCGCTGCTGCCCGAGGAGGGACGCACGTCGGTTCCATAAAGCCATCCATCTGTCTTACTCCTCCTTGTTTTGCTATATTTATATGATGCATTGATGCAAAACTTAGTTTTTCAATTCGGATGGTTTTTTTTATGTATGAATATGTGTATATCAAGTATATGTGATGTATAATATATGATGCCTGATTTTATGCTTTTTTTCAATTTTAGAGATTCTAGAAAAATGCAAGATGGTTCTTAGCTTCCATATAGCTCTACTATAGATTTTCATAGCTTTTGGTCGAGATGCCGCTGCTGCTAAATGGCATAGCTTGCTATTTAAAACTTTAATTTTTTGCTTACTGCATGTACCGCTATAATCCGGCCCCCCACTGAAGTTGTGGATTTATATATGTTTTGTTGTATACCATTATATATTAGCCCACCAAGTCGACTTTTCACCTCCGGATAATATTGAAATATCTATGTCTTGGTGCAGCTTACTTTCTAGTTGATCAAATAATAAAATGTAGTCAACTTTGTAATTCTGTGGGGCCAAATAAAGTCGTTCCATAATTTTCATTTCTTGGACAGCCGCATGCTGTCAGAGGTGTTTGGTTTGTGGCAGTGATCTTGTCAAGAAAAATATGCTACTTTTGGTTCAGTGTGCCAATTATCTATGGACCACACGTTGTTTGCTTGTGTCTCATGCACGTGGTGTATATTGACTTCATTGTCATTTAGTCAAATATTCTTTTGTATATCAAAAGCGTTATATATTTTTAAAGGACGTGTAGCTAATTTTGGTGATCAAATTTAAAAACACTAGTCATGAACCCATGTGCATACATGTGCTACCTATTTTAGGAAATGCATAAATATTGTGAACCCACTGATGGCAGTTTCTAGCAATTAATATAGTAGTTTGGATGGAGCTTGCTTTCTGTTTTTCCCCCTTTTTTCGAAAAGGGGCTTTGCCCCGGCCTCTGCATCTAGAACGATGCATACAACCATATTATTGATAATCAAAATGGTTCAAGAAAAGTCTTCATGTCTCAAAAAAGAAATAACAAAAGGCTCACAAAGAGCACAAACACAAAAACAGGATAGCCACAACTGGCAGGAAAAAATTAAGAAAGGAAACTAAACACCTATCCTATTACATGACCGCCATCCAAACCGGTTGAAGATAGCCCGTGCTACCGTCTCCCATCGGATAGATCCAGTAACCAAACGCTCCCTCGCCTCCATCCGAATGAGTAGCGACCACATACGGATCAGTGTAGTGGCCTAGAAAATAACCTGCAAGAAATGAATATTTGTTGTTCTGTTAAAAACCAAGTCATTTCTGCAGTTCCAAACTGCCCATAATAAAGCACATACTCCTACACGGATATGTCTCGCTGTTTCTGGACCTATCCTATCTAGCCACGTCCCAAATAACGTGTTGATAGTTTTCGGAGGAGTAATATTAAATGCTATGTGGACCGACCGCCACAAAATTTTTGCCAATGGGCAGTCAAGAAAGAGGTGTTTGATGGATTCATCACTATCACAGAAGCTACATCTTGTAGATCCTGTCCAGTTGCGTTTTGCCAAATTGTCCTTAGTTAGAATGACTTGTTTATGAACAAACCACATAAACACTTTGATTTTTAAAGGCACTTTGACTTTCCAAACATGTTTCGAATGAGGAATAGTGCTAGCGTTGATAACATCCAAATACATGGATTTAACCGAAAACTCTCCATTCTTAGTTAGTTTCCAGCGCAACTGATCGAGTTGTTGAGAAAGGTGGACATCCATCAATCTTCTCACAAGATGGAGCCAAGCTTCCCAACGGTTTCCCGCTAACGTCCCCCTAAATTGGATATTAAGAGGATTGGACTGTAATACTGTTGCATCATAAACGTCTCTTCGCTGAACAATATTATAGAGAGAAGGATATTGGAGTGCAAGGGGCGTCTCCCCTAGCCATGTATCCCCCCAGAATCTCGTGTAAATACCATTTCCAACTACAAATTTTGTCCTGTTGAAAACGACTGATTTCACTCTCATCGGTCCTTTCCAAAAAGGCGAGTCAGTCGGCCTTACTGTCACCTGGGACAAGGTTTTGGATTGAAGGTACTTATTACGCAGAATCCGAGCCCATGTGGCATCCGTCTCTACAGATAACTTATACAGCCACTTGCTGAGAAGACATATGTTCTTCACCTCTAAATTTTCAATGCCAAGACCTTCTTTTTGTTTACTGAAAGTGCTAGTATTCGACTAGAGGGGGGGTGAATAGGCGATTTTTATGAAAGTCTTCAAACAGGGGTGTTTCGAAGACAAACAATGGAAATGTATCCTATTGATATGTAGCGGAAGGTAGACTACACTAGACAAGTCATAGTCAAATAAGCAATATAATGAAAGCACGAAGACTATGAACAGCTAGATAGTATGGATCAGGATGGAAGATAGTATGAAGCCAAACAGACAATAGTCTTCACGCAGTGAAGTCAAACAGATCAGGCAAGCAGGCAAAGACTTCACGAAGACAAACTATAGTAAGGTGAGAGAGGTAGGATAGAACCAGTTGCTCGGAGAGGACAAGGGATTTGTTGGACCAGTTCCAGTTGATGTGACAACTGTACGTCTGCTTAGGGAGGCTGAGATTTAACTCAGAAGACCATGTCTTCACCTTATTCCCCTTGAGCTAAGAACACTTAGTCCTCGCCCAATCACTCTGGTAAGTCTTCAAGGGAGACTTCCAAACCTTCACAGACTTCGTTCACCGGCAATCCACAATGACCCTTGGATGCTCAGAACGTGACGCCTAACCGGCTGGAGGATTCACAGTCCTCAAGTGTAATAAGTCTTCAGATCACGCGGACAGAAAGATTTCAATGATGCCTAACACTCTTTGGCTCTGGGTGTCTTGGGCTTTATCCTTGCAAGGATTCTCTCTCAAAGGCTTCGGAGGTGGGTTGCTCTCAAACGACAAAAGTTGTGCACAAACTCTGAGCAGTGACCAATTTATGGTGTATGGGGTGGGCTATTTATAGCCAGGAGGCAACCCGACCTGATATGTCCAAAATGACCCTGGGTCATTAAGGAACTGACATGTGTCCAACGGTCAGATTTCAAACACACGCGGCAGCTTAACTTGGGCTGCAAGCCAATCTGACTCATCCAGCTCCGGATAAGATTTGCTCTCATTGTCTTCGCTCGAAGACATAGGATTTGGTTGAGCATCACATCAGTCACTCTGACTTTGTTCACTTGGACCCCACTTAACAGTACGGTGGTTCATATGACTCAACAAAGAAGAAAAGGAAACTACGACACAACTATGTCTTCGCACTCCATAGTCTTCACACGATGTGTTCTCTTGTCATAGTCTTCAAGGTGAATGTCTTCACAGAACACCATTGTCTTCAATATCTTCACACATTTTTAGGGGTCATCTCTGGTAGGTAAACTGAATCAATATGGGACTACTACATGTGTTATCCTGCAATTCTCACAAACACATTAGTTCCTCAACCAGGTTTGTCATCAATACTCCAAAACCAATTAGGGGTGGCACTAGATGCACTTACATTTACTTTCTTCATTGCATTCATACGATCACATTAACTTATGTGGTAAATGTTTGAAGAATAATAAAAACAGTGAACTTAGAAAAATCAAGAACCTCACAAATAATTAACCTTAATGCAGTATTTTAACTGTAATGCATTGCCCCACTCCCCTTTCTCAATCCTCCCCTCCCATCAATTCCTGTACACAATCAAACTTAATAGTTCAAAGCTTACCGTGTTTCGAGATGTTGAATCCATAGCATACGACATACCAATCATGTCTTTTTTTTGTTCTTAAGTTATCTAATTCCCAAGAACCAAAGAGGCTCTGTATTTGAAAATTCAAGACATGCGAGCTGCATTGGAAGTCACACATGGAAATGCAATTAAAAAATGTGATGTGAACTAAATTCCAGGTATGCTATGAAGCTTTATTTAAGTCATTGGTTTCCACCTTCGCTACCGTGCTTGTCCGTCAGGGACATGGGTGGATTAATTGGTACATGGGTCGCTTGGATGCCCATATTGCTATAGGTCAGGAAGAGTATTTTGTATCTCTTGCAATTTGTTCCTATATGATAAGGTTATTAGGCACCACGCAGGGGTAGAAGGAAACAGCAAATGAGATCGTTATATGTCTATTGTTGGAAAAAGTGAGGTAGTTGTAGACACGGTAAACCATGTTTCCTTGGCCCACCTTGTTTTCTTGGGAGCATATATAAGCAGCACAATATACATAAGCACATTGGTATATTGGTCCAACTATCATATATTTGTTTGTTGTTCTAAAGCTGAAGAACTCATTTTTTCCACCAAAAACAACATCTGGAATCAAAGGATTAATGTATCAGGTAAGCTAAGTTGATAAATCTCTCTTAACATTGGATATATTCTTCACGATATATATTTGTGCACATATATACGAATGGGTGAAGGAGGAAAATAATTACACTCATACACATCAAAGAAATCTTGTGAGAACCCAACAATTTGGTATATGAGCTCAGGGGAGGTAACTCTTTCTAAGCTATAATTGCAGGCTAAAAAAATGTGCTCTTTATGAAGCTTCAGGTAACCCATCTAGCTCAACAGAGTGATATAATGGAGAGTGTGCAGATCTACTTCTCTAAGAGTGTCTTTTTAGGTGTCCACATTAAGCCTCGGGAAGAGCATCTGTTGTAGAAGAGGCACAAAACGAACAAGTGAAAATAATTATAATCAGGAGGGAGCACTTTTCACAGTATATCTTCTAACACCACACACCTGCGAAATGAACACAATACACACTAATTGCAATGCTTCACGCATATAAAAAATGTTACAATACTTCTTATGCTTTTTCCAGTAAATTCATGTGCGTCCATAAGAGTAACTGAATATATACAGAAAGCCTAAAAGGTTCCTAGTTAACTCATAACATAACAAATCTAGCGGATTGGAAACTAAACCTTGTACTCAAACAATGAAGTATCTGTAGAAAAGACCGGTAGATCTCGTTCTATTTTCTCTACCAGAACAGATAAAAATTAAATAAGTACATAAAATGTGGCAAAAGAGGATCATACCAGTGAAGTAACAACTGACAAACACCAGCTAAATCAGTTCTTGACGGCATGGGCATCGATGGGGTACTTGTTCTTTACGGAAGACTGCAGAGGAGTTGTACGCTCACGAGAGAACATGTGAGGATGCCGTATGCTATTTTCATCCAGCAGCTGCAAAGGGGCAATAGGTAAAATTTCCATGGTTTTGGTAGGATTAACATGGTCTTGAAAATAGCCTCTAATATATCACTGCTAATTGCTAGTTAAATGTGTCATCTTCAAACCTAAATACGGTCCATATTAATTGCCCTTGCCTTCTAGTGGGAAGTAAGAGTTCAAGATGGACATTTCACAAACAAAATAATAAATAAAGAGCTCATAACATTAATACTTGTGATCAGTGAAGCTTGCACGACGGTATATGAGGAAATAAAAGTCACGACATGTGAAGTTAGCTTTTTATCTTTTTGATACATATATTAATTAAATGGTTGTCTTTCTACCGTGATTTTCCCTCGTACATGTGATACTACTTTTTACTATGTATGTGCGCGCGCTTTTACTTGACAATTGTTCTTGCCAAATGTGGAAGTATAATAAGGTTATAATCAATAACCTGGAAATCTTGGATCCAAAGTTGAACATTCAAATAGACTTTTCCTTAATTATATTGGAATATTTAGTCACAATTGTGACGTTCATTTAAGAAATTAGTGAAATTTAATAAAGGATATGATGCGACTCAGGAGGCATTCAGCCGCCGCCGCCGCTAATTCACCATCTCAACCCTCCTCGCCATCGCTGGCAAAGGCTGTGGCGGGGCCTTCGCCCTCTCTTGTGTCCTCCCTCCTGAAGATTCCATATCTGCCCCACACCGTCTGAAGCTCCCTCTGATGTCCCTCCTGCGGCTCCGGCGGGTGATGCGCTAGATCCGGCCATTCTCGCAGCCGATCTGCTCGCTTCTGTGGCTTCTCGTGGAGGCACCACGAAGCACTGATAGGCTCCTCCGTGGCATGGAGGTGAACGCCATGGGCCAGCATGGCCTTGGCCAGGAGGGCCGTGTCGCCAGTTTGCTTGGGCATGTGGCCTTTGCGGTGTGCCAGACGGCCACCCGTGGTCGTCCTCCTCCGTTGACGCCTTTGGTTGGGTGGCTACAGCCCAGTGGATTGTGGCCTTTCCCCACTACTAGTGTGCCCAGATCCGGTTATGTAGCTTGTACTAACTTGGTTCCGAGATGCTGAAAAGCTTGTTTGTGGGTTTTGACGGCTGTTACTCCTGTCAATCTGCCTTCGACGGTGAAATGCAATCTACGGGCGACGGCTTGACGCGGAGAATATGGTTGTGCAGTGACAGTGGAATGGTCCAGCGTATGTAGCTGCTGGGATCGTAGAAAGTGGTGGAACAACTCATGATTGACTTTGATTCGTTGGTGCTTCTCGAGTACCTAGTCTAGAGCAGGGGGGTTAAAATCCTAGGTATGAGTCGAGTTGGTTTTAACTGACAATGGTGATATTTTTGTGCCGATACCTTGTTGAAGACACTGCTTGGATATGCTCAGACCCGTTCAGGGTGAAAACCTGGAAATCTTGCCTTTGTTGGTTGGATCCGTTGACAGTGTCGTCCTTCGTGAAGGCGTTGTTATTGAAGAACTTTTCTCACTGTCCATCTGGTGTCAAAAGTTGGTCGGTGCAGATATGATCATTGTTGTAGTTTATCGATCTTTGATCATTTGGTTTTTCTTCCTTGCTTAGGCATAACTTTGGTCTTATATGAGTTTGTTGTTTGCTAACGGGTTTATGTGTGTTGGCATTGGTCGTATGCATCCTAACTATGCAGAGGTCGGGTGTGCACTTATTGTGTTTGTATCCCTTTGGTGCTTCATTTTAAGTAAATAGCATAGACCCTTTGTCAAAAAAATAAAGAATACTATTAATTAGGGCCTAGATAATTTGAATTTTATGAAATTTCTTGATTCTTATTGTTAGTAGTATATACTGCCATCCGGAACCTTGTTAGTCTGTGCATGTACATTGCATACTTTTTGGTAGAAGACAATTATTGCTATAGTACTCCGGCTTCTAAGATTTTTTATTGATAGTAATTTTAATTTTAATTAGTTTTTCTTCCTATGAGGTGCATCTTAGAAGATCTTGTTCACTGTAATTACATACATAGTAACTTTTTTATTGGATTGAAGGCATTACACCCAAATTGAAATAACAAATCTATAAACGGCAAGGTCATAGTGCTTAAAAATAGCTTACAACTAACAGACAAGCAAAATAAATAAGAGAAATGTC
>NC_057813.1:576200015-576204725 GCF_018294505.1 Triticum aestivum | reverse complement strand
ATGCAAGCATGAATCGTCCTACCCCTGTCCTTTTCTTGTTATCCCTGATCTCTGTTAGATCCTTTACAAAGTAACAAGATATATGGCCACCGTACAGGCCCTTTCCCGGCTCCAAAGTTTAATACTAGAATTTTAATTTCCTTGCTCTCGTAAAGCAATGCGAATTGAGCATAGGAAAGCAAATTCGACCAATACCTTGCGTCCTTTCTAAAGAGGGAAATGAAAGGCAGAGGTTGCCCCTGATTAGTTTGTGGTGGTTGGCATGGACCATTTTAGGGCAGATGTATAGCAAGATTTAATCAGCAACTTCAAATATATTAATTAAAAGTAGTTCTGAGTGGAGTTACTATCAAACTTTTGATCTTCCGGTTGATACTTTAGATGTGGTTGTCAATAAATTAATCAAGTTATTCCCTTTTCTCTATAATTATCCCATTACTCAGGTTAATGAACTTCATGCTTATCATCATTTGGTTACACATAGTCCAGAGCAGATGTTACGGGCGTATGCATATTTTCTACAACCCAAAACATAACTATATGTTTTGGAAGAGAAAATACTTGTTTGCATTAAGTTGTTGGGACACCCTAATTTGAAACAGAAGAGAGGAACTTCGAAGAACTTCTGTCTATGAGGACACCTTGATGGCTCTCAGTATGCCCCCCCCCCCAAGCCATTAACATGAAAATTATCCCCCTGCAAAAAAACACATGGAATTTAGCACTCTAGGATGCTGGAATATCTGGTTACAAAGAAATGGGGTTTCTTTTAGAAATGTGAACCATTCCACTCAGGCTTGGAGCTGAGGTGCATGAAGTAGGTAGATGGCTTGGTTGCTGACGACGGTTCCATGGACACAGATGAGGACTCTTTGGCCAAGGCTATGCGGCGCAAAGTAGCGCAGAACCTCGACAGCCAAGGTATTACATCATCACCCAAATCCTTTTTAGCTTTTTTCAATGTAGCCATTGCGTCTAAGTTGAATAATGTGGGTGTTAGTCTAGGAAAGAATGAGAAGGATATTTCTATTTCGACTAATGCTTTAAAACATTTGGAATATGACCGACTAAAAGTCACTCCACGTGTTTCTAGCAAGTCTTATGTCTCCCATACCGATGAAGAGGAGTTGCATGCCACAATCGTTGGTCAGGTACTCTCTCACTTTGTAGGAGCGGTTTCGTACGTGGGCCTAGATGAACCCGAGCTTAGCTCACTAATTGAGCTTAATTACAATATCCGGGCGTAAATCAAAGACCGCACGTTCGAAAAAAGATAGTAAGTCCCACAAGAGGGCGAAATGTTCTAAAGCTCCTATTGTTTCCTCATGAATGAAATGTTTTTTAATAGCAGAGGTCTTCGTGACTTGGCTAAACATTTATTCATTGCGGAATGTAATAGGGAATACAATTTAGATTTCTTGGCTATCTTTGAAACAAGGAGATGTGATTTCTCAGTAAGTCTGCTAAACATCTGTCTGGCGGGATAAACTTTACTTGGGTTTCACGATTGCCTAGAGGTCGTTCTGGGGGCATTTACTTGGGGTAAATACAGGGACTATGGATGTTTTGGCCAGTTTGGATGGTGAGTTTCATGTTAAACTCTATATTCGCAACAAGGCCGACAACTTCACATGGACCCTCGTTGTCGTGTATGGGGCAGCCCAAGACGAGTTCAAGGTTGACTTTCTCCGTGAATTGGTTAATCTGGCAAAAGATAATCCATACCCCATTCTTATAGGTGGGGATTTTAATTTGCTTCGATTCCCAAATGAGAAAAGTTGCGTCAGGTTTGATAATCATTGGCCTTTCCTTTTCAACGCTGTCATCGACAGTCTAGATTTGCGAGAGGTTTCCATGATTGGAAGACAATTCACTTGGGCGAACAGTCTTTCGGAACCGACATATGAGAAACTAGATCGCGTTTTAATGGATACTGACTGGGAATCTAAATTTCCCATGGTGTTTGTTCGTGCTCTACCTTGTATTGAGGCTATATCAGACCACGCACCCATTCTCCTAACTACTGGTTTGCCACGACCACAACATAAACGCAAGTTCAAATTTGAACTTGGGTGGTTGCTTCGGGATGGCTTCCATGATATGGTCAAGGAGGTGTGGGAGAAACCTGTCACCGAGCATACACCAATTCACAAATGGAATAACAAAATGTGTGCATTACGCAAATTCCTTGGTGGTTGGGCTAGGCATCGGTGGGTATCCTCAAAAAGGAGAAGCTTCGTCTATCATCTATCATTGATGAGTTAGAAGCTTTGACAGAGGTTAGACCTTTATCTGAGAATGAAATCGAGATCAAGAGTCATTCGAATGCACAGATAGCTAGCATGCTATGTGAAGACGAACTCAAATGGTACCAGTATTCCAACTCTCAATTTATCCTGAAAGGTGATTCGAATACTAGATATTTCTGAAGGAAATATGCCCTAGAGGCAATAATAAAGTTATTATTTATTTCCTCGTATCATGATAAATGTTTATTATTCATGCTAGAATTATATTAACCGGAAACATGATACATGTGTGAATACATAGACAAACATAAACGTCACTAGTATGCCTCTACTTGACTAGCTCATTAATCAAAGATGGTTATGTTTCCTAACCATAGACATGTGTTGTCATTTGATTAACGGGATCACATCATTAGAAGAATGATGTGATTGACATGACCCATTCCGTTATCCTAGCACTTGATCGTTTAGTATGTTGCTATTGCTTTCTTCATGACTTATACATGTTCCTGTAACTATGAGATTATGCAACTCCCGTTTATCGGAGGAACACTTTGTGTGCTACCACGTCACAACGTAACTGGGTGATTATAAAGGAGCTCTACAGGTGTCTCCAAAGGTACATGTTGGGTTGGCGTATTTCAAGATTAGGTTTTGTCACTCCGATTGTCGGAGAGGTATCTCTGGGCCCTCTCGTAATGCACATCACTATAAGCCTTGCAAGCAATGTAGCTAATGAGTTAGTTATGGAATGATGCATTACGTAACGAGTAAAGAGACTTGCCGGTAACGAGATTGAACTAGGTATTAGATACCGACGATCGAATCTCGGGCAAGTAACATGCCGATGACAAAGGGAACAACGTATGTTGTTATGCGATTTGACCGATAAAGATCTTCGTAGAATATGTGGGAGCCAATATGAGCATCCAGGTTCCGCTATTGGTTATTGACCGAGAATAGTTCTAGGTCATGTCTACATAGTTCTCGAACCCGTAGGGTCCGCACGCTTAACGTTACGATGACAGTTTTATTATGAGTTTATATGTTTTGATGTACCGAAGGTTGTTTGGAGTCCCGGATGTGATCACGGACATGACGAGGAGTCTCCAAATGGTCGAGACATAAAGATTGATATATTGGACGGCTATATTTGGACACCAGAATTGTTCCGGGTGATTTCGGAGAAAACTGGAGTGCCGGAGGGGTTATCGGAACCCCCCGGGAAAGTATTGGGCCTTAGTGGGCCTGAGGGGAGAGAGAGGGCAGCAGCCCAGGAGGTGGAGCCCCCTCCCCCATGGGGAGTCCGAATTGGACTAGGGAGGGGGGAGCGGCCCCTCTTTCCCTCTCCCTCTCCCTCTCTTTCCTTCCCCCTTCCTCCTTCCTAGTGGGACTAGGAAAGGGGAATCCTACTCCCACTAGGAGGAGGATTCCCCCCTCCTTGGCGCGCCCCCTAGGGCCGGCCAGCCTCCCCCCTTGCTCCTTTATATACGGGGGCAGGGGGCACCCCAATACACACAAGTTGATCTTCGTGATCGTTCCTTAGCCGTGTGCGGTGCCCCCCTCCACCATATTCCACCTCGGTCATTTCGTTGCGGTGCTTAGGCGAAGCCCTGCGTCAGTAGAACATCATCATTGTCACCACGCCGTCGTGCTGACGGAACTCATCCCCGACACCCTGCTAGATCGGAGTCCGGGGATCGTCATCGAGTTGAACGTGTGCTGAACTCGGAGGTGCCGTACGTTCGGTGCTTGGATCGGTCGGATCGTGAAGACGTACAACTACATCAACCACGTTGTCATAACGCTTCCGCTTACGGTCTACGAGGGTACATGGAGAACACTCTCCCCTCTCGTTGCTATGCATCACCATGATCTTGCGTGTGCGTAGGAAAATTTTGAAATTACTATGTTCCCCAACAGTGGCATCCGAGCCAGGTTTTATGCGTTGATGTTATATGCACGAGTAGAACACAAGTGAGTTGTGGGCGATACAAGTCATACTGCTTACCAGCATGTCATACTTTGGTTCAGCGGTATTGTTGGATGAAGCGGCCTGGACCGACATTACGTGTGCGCTTACGCGAGACTGGTTTTACCGCCGTGCTTTGCACATAGGTGACTAGCGGGTGTCTGTTTCTCCAACTTTAGTTGAACCGAGTGTGGCTGCGCCCGGTCCTTGCGAAGGTTAAAACAACACTAACTTGACGAACTATCGTTGTGGTTTTGATGCGTAGGTAAGAACGGTTCTTGCTCAGCCTGTAGCAGCCACGTAAAATTTGCAACAACAAAGTAGAGGACGTCTAACTTGTTTTTGCAGGGCATGTTGTGATGTGATATGGTCAAGACGTGATGCTATATTTTATTGTATGAGATGATCATGTTTTGTAACCGAAGTTATCGGCAACTGGCAGGAGCCATATGGTTGTCGCTTTATTGGATGAAATGCAAACGCCCTGTA
>NC_057813.1:576197701-576200005 GCF_018294505.1 Triticum aestivum | reverse complement strand
CACGGAGACCAAAAGGTCGAGCGTGAATCATATAGTAGATATGATCAACATATTGATGTTCACCATTGAAACTACTCCATCTCACGTGATGATCAGACATGGTTTAGTTGATTTGGATCACTTGATCACTTAGAGGATTAGAGGGATGTCTATCTAAGTGGGAGTTCTTAAGTAATATGATTAATTGAACTTTAATTTATCATGAACTTAGTCCTGGTAGTATTTTGCAAATTATGTTGTAGATCAATAGCTCGCGTTGTTACTTCCCTATGTTTTTGCTTCCCTATGTTTTTATATGTGTTCCTAGAGAAAATAAGTTGAAAAATGTTAGTAGCAATGATGAGGACTTGGTCCATGATCTGAGGTTTATCCTCATTGCTGCACAGAAGAATTATGTCCTTGATGCACCGCTAAGTGACAAACCGATTGCAGGAGCAGATGCAGACGTTATGAACATTTGGCTAGCTCAATATGATGACTACTTGATAGTTTTGTGCACCATGCTTTATGGTTTAGAACCGGGACTACAAAAACATTTTTTTTGAAACGTCATGGAACATATAAGATGTTTCAAGAGATGAAATTGGTATTTCAGACTCATGCCCGTGTCAAGAGGTATGAGACCTCTGACAAATACTTCGCCTAAAAGATGGAGGAGAATTGCTCAACTAGTGAGCAAGTACTTAGATTGTCTGAGTACTACAATCGCTTGAATCAAGTGGGAGTTAATCTTCCAGATAAGATAGTGATTGGTAGAGTTCTCTAGTCACCATCACCAAGTTACTGGAACTTCGTGATGAACTATAATGCAAGGGATGACGAAAACGATTCCCGAGCTCTTCGTGATGTTGAAATCGACGAAAGTAGAAATCAAGAAAAGAGCATCAAGTGTTGATGATTGACAAGACCACTAGTTTCAAGAAAAGGGCAAAGGAAAAGAAAGGGAACTTCAAGTAGAATGGCAAGCAAGTTGTCACTCCCGCAAAGAAGCCCAAAGCTGGACCAAAGCCTGAAACTGAGTGCTTACGCTGCAAAGGAAATAGTCAGTGGAAGCGGAAATGCCCTGAATATTTGGTGGATAAGAAGGATGGCAAAGTGAACAAGGGTATATTTGATATACATGTTATTGATGTGTACCTTACTAGTGTTTATAGTAGCCCCTGAGTATTTGATACTTGTTTGGTTGCTAATATTAGTAACTCGAAACAGGAGTTACAGAATAAACAGAAACTAGTTGAGGGTGAAGTGATGATGTGTGTTGGAAGTGGTTCCAAGATTGATATGATCATCATCGCACACTCCCTATACTTTCGGGATTAGTGTTGAACCTGAATAAATGTTATTTGGCGTTTGCGTTGAGCATGAATATGATTTGATCATGTTTATTGCAATATGGTTATTCATTTAAAATCAGAGAATAATTGTTGTTCTGTTTAATGAATAAAACCTTTGATGGTCATACACCCAATGAAAATAGTTTGTTGGATCTCGATCGTAGTGATACACATATTCATAATATTGATGCCAAAAGATGCAAAGTTGATAATGATAGTGCAACTTATTTGTGGCACTGCCGTTTGGGTCATATCGGTGTAAAGCGCATGAAGAAACTCCATAAAGATGGATTTTCGGAATCACTTGGTTATGAATCATTTGATGCTTGCGAACCGTGCCTTTTGGGCAAGATGACTAAAACTCCGTTCTCCGGAACAATGGAACGAGCTACTGACTTATTGGCAATAATACATACCGATGTATGTGATCCGGTGAGTGTTAAGGCTCACGGCGTGTATCGTTATTTTCTGACCTTCACAGATGATTTGAGCAGATATAGGTATATCTACTTAATGAAACACAAGTCTGAAACATTTGAAAAGTTCAAAGAATTTCAGAGTGAAGTGGAGAATTATCGTAACAAGAAAATAAAGTTTCTACGATCTGATCGTGGAGGAGAATATTTGAGTTACGAGTTTGGCCTTCATATAAAACAATGTGGAATAGTTTCACAGCTCACGCCACATGGAACACCACATGTAATGGTGTGTCCAAACATCGTAACTGCACTTTATTAGATATTGTGCGACCTATGATATCTCTTATCAGTTTACCACTATCGTTTTGGGGTTATGCATTAGAGACAGTTGCATTCACTTTAAATAGGGCACCATCAAAATCCGTTGAGACAACGACTTATGAATTGTGGTTTGGCAAGAAACCAGAGTTGTTGTTTCTTAAAGTTTGGGGCTGCGATGCTTATGTGAAAAAGTTTCAACCTGGTAAGCTCGAACCTAAATCGGAGAAGTG
>NC_057813.1:576196707-576197691 GCF_018294505.1 Triticum aestivum | reverse complement strand
CGTACGTTCGGTGCTTGGATCGGTCGGATCGTAAAGACGTACGACTACATCAACCGTGTTGTCATAACGCTTATGCTTACGGTCTACGAGGGTACGTGGACAACACTCTCCCCTCTCGTTGCTATGCATCACCATGATCTTGCGTGTGCGTAGGAAAATTTTGAAATTGCTACGTTCCCCAACAATTTCCATGGAGTCGCCAATGGCAGACACCGAAAGAAAATTATTCATTCCCTACCAGGATGAGGGCACGATTGAGGGGCATGAGCAACTTAAATCCTACATCACTAATTATTATAAAAATCTGTTCGGAGCCCCAGAGGAAGGAAACTTCTCGATGGATGAGTCCCGAACAGATGACATCCCCCAGGACTCTGATGAGGAAAACAGACTTCTAATAGCCCCATACACTGAGGAGGAAGTTAGAAATGCAGTTTTCTTAATGGAGCACAACAAAGCCCCGGGTCCGGATGGTTCCCCGCTGAGTTCTATCAGAACTTCTGGGAAGTCATCAAACCGGATCTCCTACTTTTGTTTAGCGAGCTACATGCTAGCCAACTAGAATTGTTTTGCTTAAATTTCGGTGAGATTATTTTATTACCTAAGGTTAATGAGGCTGAAAGGATACAACAATATAGACCTATTTGCCTCCTTAATGTTAGTTTTAAAATATTTACGAAGGTTGCGACGATCAGGCTAAATACGGTTGCTGAACACGTGGTCCGTCCTTCACAGACTGCTTTTATGCAAGGCAGACACATCCTAGATGGAGTTGTTATTATTCATGAAATAATCCATGAATTACATCAAAAAAAGTAGAATGGGGTGGTACTCAAATTAGACTTTGAAAAAGCTTATGACAAAGTCAAATGGCCATTTCCTCAACAGACTCTCAGAATGAAAGGATTTTTTGCAGAGTGGCGCGATATGATCCATAGCTTCATTTCTGGAGGTAGTGTTGCCATTAAGGTCAATGATGACATT
>NC_057813.1:576185902-576196697 GCF_018294505.1 Triticum aestivum | reverse complement strand
TGGAGGAGAATATTTGAGTTACGAGTTTGGCCTTCATATAAAACAATGTGGAATAGTTTCACAGCTCACGCCACATGGAACACCACATGTAATGGTGTGTCCAAACATCATAACTGCACTTTATTAGATATTGTGCGACCTATGATATCTCTTATCAGTTTACCACTATCGTTTTGGGGTTATGCATTAGAGACAGTTGCATTCACTTTAAATAGGGCACCATCAAAATCCGTTGAGACAACGACTTATGAATTGTGGTTTGGCAAGAAACCAGAGTTGTTGTTTCTTAAAGTTTGGGGCTGCGATGCTTATGTGAAAAAGTTTCAACCTGGTAAGCTCGAACCTAAATCGGAGAAGTGCGTCTTCATAGAATACCCAAAGGAAACTGTTGGGTACACCTTCTATCACAGATCCGAAGGCAAGTTATTCGTTGCTAAGATGGATCCTTTCTAGAGAAGGAGTTTCTCTCGAAAGAAGTGAGTGGGAGGAAAGTAGAGCTTGATAAGGTAATTTGTACCTTCTCCCAAATTGGAAAGTTGTTCATCACAGAAATCAGTTCCAGTGATTGCTACACCGATTAGTGAGGAAGCTAATGATGATGATCATGAAACTTCAAATCAAGTTACTACAGAACCTCGTAGGTATTCCAGAGTACGGTCCGCACTAGTGTAGTGCGGTAAATCCTATTCTGGAAGTCATGTTACTAGACCATGATAAACCTACGAACTATGAGGAAGCGATGATGAGCCCAGATTCCGTGAAATGGTTTGAAACCATGAAATCTGAGATGGGATCCATATATGAGAACAAAGTGTGGACTTTGATTGACTTGCCCGATGATCGGCAAGCCATAGAAAATAAATGGATCTTCAAGAGGAAGACGGACATTGATAGTAGTGTTACTATCTACAAAGCTAGATTTGTCGAAAAAGGTTTTTGACAAAGTTCAAGATGTTGACTACGATGAGTTTTTTCTCACTCGTATCAATGCTTAAAGTCTGTCTGAATCATGTTAGCAATTGCCACATTTTATGAAATCTGGCAAATGGATGTCAAAACTGCATTCCTTAATGGTTTTCTTAAATAAGAGTTGTATATGATGCAACCAGAAGGTTTTGTCAATCCTAAAGGTGCTAACAAAATGTGCAAGCTCCAGCGATCCATCTATGGATTGGTGCAAGCATCTCAGAGTTGGAATATACGCTTTGATAAGTTGATCAAAACATATAGTTTTATACAGACTTGCGGTGAAGCATGTATTTACAATAAAGTGAGTGGGAGCACTACCGCCTTTCTGATAAAGATATGTGAGTAACATATTGTTGATTAGAAATGATGTAGAATTTTTCTGGAAAGCATAAAGGAGTATTTGAAAAGAGTTTTTTTAAAAAGAAAGACCTCAGTAAAGCTACTTACATATTGAGCATCAAGATCTATTGAGATAGATCAAGACGCTTGATAAGTTTTTCAATAAGTACATACCTTGTCAAGATTTTGAAATAGTTCAAAATGGAACAGTCAAAGAAAGAGTTCTTGCGTGTGTTGCAAAGGTGTGAAATTGAGTAAGATTCAAATCCCGACCATGGCAAAAAATAGAAAAGAGAATGAAAGTCATTCCCTATGCCTCAGTCATAGGTTCTATAAAGTATGCTATGCTATGTACCAGACCTATTGTATACCTTGCTCTGAATTTGGCAATGGAGTACAATAGTGATCTAGGAGTAGATCACTTGACATTGGTCAAGAATATCCTTAGTGAGGACTAAGGAAATATTTCTCGATTATGGAGGTAATAAAAGAGCCCGTCGTAAAGAGTTACATCGGTGCAAGCTTTTACACCGATACAGATGACTCTAAGTCTCAATCTGGATACATATTGAAAGTGGGAGCAATTAACTAGAGTAGCTCCGTGCAGAGCATTGTAGACATAGAATATTTGCAAAATACATACGACTCTTAATGTGACAGACCCGTTGACTAAGCTTCTCTCACGAGCAAAACATGATCACACCTTAGTATTCTTTGGGTGTTAATCACATAGCGATGTGAACTAGATTATTGACTCTAGTAAACCCTTTGGGTGTTGGTCACATGAGATGTGAACTATGGGTGTTAATCATATACAGATATGAATATTGGTGTTAAATCACATGGCGATGTGAACTAGATTATTGACTCTAGTGCAAGTGGGAGACTGAAGGAAATATGCCCTAGAGGCAATAATAAAGTTATTATTTATTTCCTCATATCATGATAAATGTTTATTATTCATGCTAGAATTTTATTAACCGGAAACATGATATATGTGTGAATACATAGACAAACATAAACGTCACTAGTATGCCTCTACTTGACTAGCTCATTAATAAAAGATGGTTATGTTTCCTAACCATAGACATGTGTTGTCATTTGATTAACGGGATCACATCATTAGAAGAATGATGTGATTGACATGACCCATTCCGTTATCCTAGCACTTGATCGTTTAGTATGTTGCTATTGCTTTCTTCATGACTTATACATGTTCCTGTAACTATGAGATTATGCAACTCCCGTTTACCGGAGGAACACTTTGTGTGCTAACAAACGTAACAACGTAACTGGGTGATTATAAAGGAGCTCTACAGGTGTCTCCAAAGGTACATGTTGGGTTGGCGTATTTCAAGATTAGGTTTTGTCACTCCGATTGTCGGAGAGGTATCTCTGGGCCCTCTCGATAATGCACATCACTATAAGCCTAGCAAGCAATGTAGCTAATGAGTTAGTTACGGAATGATGCATTACCTAACGAGTAAAGAGACTTGTCGGTAACGAGATTGAACTAGGTATTAGATACCGACGATCGAATCTCGGGCAAGTAACATGCCGATGACAAAGGGAACAACGTATGTTGTTATGCGGTTTGACCGATAAAGATTTTGTAGAATATGTGGGAGCCAATATGAGCATCCAGGTTCCGCTATTGGTTATTGACCGAGAATAGTTCTAGGTCATGTCTACATAGTTCTCGAACCCGTAGGGTCCGCACGCTTAACGTTACGATGACAGTTTTATTATGAGTTTATATGTTTTGATGTACCGAAGGTTGTTCAGAGTCCCGGATGTGATCACGGACATGACGAGGAGTCTCGAAATGGTCGATACATAAAGATTGATATATTGGACGACTATATTCGGACACCGGAATTGTTCCGGGTGATTTCGAAGAAAACCGGAGTGTCGGAGGGGTTACGGGAACCCCCCGGGGAAGTATTGGGCCTTAGTGGGCCTGAGGGGAGAGAGAGGGCAGCAGCCCAGGAGGTGGCGCCCCCCCCCCATGGGGAGTCCGAATTGGACTAGGAAGGGGGGGCGCGGCCCCTCTTTCCCTCTCCCTCTCCCTCTCTTTCCTTCCCCCTTCCTCCTTCCTAGTGGGACTAGGAAAGGGGAATCCTACTCCCACTAGGAGGAGGATTCCCCCCTCCTTGGCGCGCCCCCTAGGGCCGGCTGGCCTCCCCCTTGCTCCTTTATATACGGGGGCAGGGGGCACCCCAATACACACAAGTTGATCTTCGTGATCGTTCCTTAGCCGTGTGCGGTGGCCCCCTCCACCATATTCCACCTCAGTCATATCGTTACGGTGCTTAGGCAAAGCCCTGCGTCGGTAGAACATCATCATCGTCACCACGCCGTCGTGCTGACGGAACTCATCCCCGACACCCTGCTGGATCGGAGTCCGGGGATCGTCATCGAGCTGAACGTGTGCTGAACTCAGAGGTGTCGTACGTTCGGTGCTTGGATCGGTCGGATCGTAAAGACGTACGACTACATCAACCGTGTTGTCATAACGCTTATGCTTACGGTCTACGAGGGTACGTGGACAACACTCTCCCCTCTCGTTGCTATGCATCACCATGATCTTGCGTGTGCGTAGGAAAATTTTGAAATTGCTACGTTCCCCAACAATTTCCATGGAGTCGCCAATGGCAGACACCGAAAGAAAATTATTCATTCCCTACCAGGATGAGGGCACGATTGAGGGGCATGAGCAACTTAAATCCTACATCACTAATTATTATAAAAATCTGTTCGGAGCCCCAGAGGAAGGAAACTTCTCGATGGATGAGTCCCGAACAGATGACATCCCCCAGGACTCTGATGAGGAAAACAGACTTCTAATAGCCCCATACACTGAGGAGGAAGTTAGAAATGCAGTTTTCTTAATGGAGCACAACAAAGCCCCGTGTCCGGATGGTTCCCCGCTGCGTTCTATCAGAACTTCTGGGAAGTCATCAAACCGGATCTCCTACTTTTGTTTAGCGAGCTACATGCTAGCCAACTAGAATTGTTTTGCTTAAATTTCGGTGAGATTATTTTATTACCTAAGGTTAATGAGGCTGAAAGGATACAACAATATAGACCTATTTGCCTCCTTAATGTTAGTTTTAAAATATTTACGAAGGTTGCGACGATCAGGCTAAATACGGTTGCTGAACACGTGGTCCGTCCTTCACAGACTGCTTTTATGCAAGGCAGACACATCCTAGATGGAGTTGTTATTATTCATGAAATAATCCATGAATTACATCAAAAAAAGTAGAATGGGGTGGTACTCAAATTAGACTTTGAAAAAGCTTATGACAAAGTCAAATGGCCATTTCCTCAACAGACTCTCAGAATGAAAGGATTTTTTGCAGAGTGGCGCGATATGATCCATAGCTTCATTTCTGGAGGTAGTGTTGCCATTAAGGTCAATGATGACATTGGACACTATTTCCAAATGAAAAAGGGGTTGTGACAAGGTGACTCCATATCGCCCATGCTATTCAATATAGTGGCGGATATGCTAGCGGTCATGATTGAGCGTGCCAAGGTTGATGGCCAAATTGATGGGGTCACTAGTGCAGAACCGGTCTTTAGTGCCGGTTCGTAACGGCCTTTAGTGCCGGTTCACCAACCGACACTAAAGAGTGGGGACTAAAGGTCCCTCCTCTTTAGTACCAGTTCGTCACGAACCGGCGCTAAAGTGCCACCACGTGGCACGAGCCAGGCCCGGGTGCGCGTAGGGCATTAGTACCAGTTGATAACACCAACCGGTACTAAATATTTGGGGGGGGGGGGTTGATTTATTTTCCATTCAATTTTTTTTGTTTGCTGGTATTTCACGATACTACAAATTGTACACGTTATGCATATATATAAATAGATTTTCTCGTACGTAGAACCGTATATATATATATATATCATCGAATGTCTCACGAACCAATACCATTAATTATTCACACATACACATGTATATACATATACAATTTCTCCTACATATGTTGCCTTTGGTGCCTCCGGAGCACGATGACAAGTGGTTCATTGGGGCGGTAGCGGGTAATAGTATTCTCCTTTGGGATCTATGACCTGGTCGAGCAAAAATCCGGCTATTTCCTCTTGAAGTGCTAGTATGCGGTCCGATGGTAGGAGCTTATCCCGCACCGATCTGAACTGTTAAGAAGGAGATCAATATGCATGTGTGTTAGTTGTGTGACTAGATATCGATAATGGTATGAACAGTGTTCTGACAAACGTACCCACTCCTCTCTATCAGATCTGCCCCTTTTGCATGTCATCATGCGAATGTTCTCGCAAACGTAGAATGCACACATATTATTCCCCGGCGCCTGCTTCGGGCCTTTACAAGAATGAAATTGAATCAGATAATGATTAATCAAGCATGATAATTAATTAATAATATTGAAACAATAATTAAAGAGATGGTAGCTAGCTAGTACTACTTAATTACTTACCTTGGGTCGATGCCAAAACAACTTTTTTGCCCACTTGCCTGGAGTCACCTTGATGAACTTTGCTAATGCCCAGCCCGTCGGCAAAGAAAATTAATAAAGGGGTTATTAAATAGTTCATATCAGGAAATGGCGAACTAATAATTAATAGGCCGAGATATAGTTAATAATGATTGAAATTACCTGTTGACTATCCCCTTCACGATGTAGTCTTTATCTTCTTTAGTTAGTGAGTCCAGTAATTCAACTTTTCCTTCCTCAACTTTAATGTCTATCAAGACCCAGTGCCAACTGCATACGCACACGTTTGCATGTCTTAATTAAGCGGGTATGTGCATAAAATTAATCAACTACCGTAAATCGTATACACTTAATTATTAACATCTAGCTAGCTAGTAAGCAAAAAAACCAGAATTTGTAGTACAAGACAGTGTGACTCACGGGAAGTTGTAAGGAAGTAGTATATCTTCATTGCTATTGAGGCACTTCAAGAACTCTAGCATGCTTTGCTCTACAGCATCTTGACAATATTCAATCTGCCATATGTCCTCATTAATGGTATTTGGGTCAATGAACCCAACGCCATAGCGTCCAGCTTTTTTCATTTCATACATCTTCATCCTACATATAATACCACAAAAAAAGAATATAGTGAGGATAATTACATGTAATGATTGCTCAAAATTATCACTACATAACTATCTTGAGACTTAAATTACAGAAAGAAATCGCTTACAGACAATAGCAACTAACGATAGACTTGTCGAGTGCATCTTGATTGTATAACTGAAATAGTTCTGGATACTCAATGGCCAGAGCTTTCTCATGGTAATAATGCTCATGCTTGACACTCACCATGAGGGACTCTCGATTGGAAATCTTGGTAATGTCCATGTACCATTGATGCAATTGATACATTCTCGTTGGGAGGTCCTTGACCTTATCTGGATGGACCAACGGTTGGCCCCGGACATATTTCCATGCTATTTCCGATTCTCTAAGCGTAGGCATGGGCTCGATTTCGAGAAGTTGTCCAACAGAGATATTGAGCATTTGAGCCTGCATTATATGATCCTCCGTTATTACCACATCGCCATGCTGGGGAACGCTAACGGTTTGCCCACAATAATATTTGGCGGGCGTACTACTCCTCTCATGTGTTGTTGGCACAACAAGCGGGGGGATTGCTTGCGCCGCCTGTTCTCCCAACTGGGGAACGATTTTCCCGCATTTTTTGCCAGCTGCTTGTTGGCTCGAGCTCGAGCTCGCTTCCTTCTTTAGCCGTTCTCGATGTAGTTTCCTGATTTGGCGCCCATAGTCTGAGTCAACAAGCTTGGGAGCTGGTTCTCTAGCCATACGAATGAAGTGGTCAATTACTTTCTCGGGCACTTTCTCCTTTGGCGACGGTGCCGGTTTCGGTCCAAAATGGGCGTCCACTTGGGCTTGCACTATGGCTGCATTTTGCTCCTTAGTCATGTCGTAAGGCCTCTGAGGAAGAGGAGTGAGGCTTGGACCATATTTATATCGCTTGTCTCCGCCTGTACTTCCTGAACTACCTCGACTCGTACCGCTATGCACCAAAGTTGTGGCATGTCTCTTCTGTGATTGCTGAGACGGCGGAGACGGCTGATGTGGAGTTGGACCAGGAGAAGTGGCCCGACGATGTGCCGGACTTGAAGCAGGAGGTGTGGCCTGACACGGTGCCGGACTTGAAACCGGAGAAGTGGCATGACGCTGTGCCGGACTTGAAACCGGAGGAGTTAGCTCACGCGTTCGGGGACTTGGAGGAGGTGGCAGACTTCGAGGAGGAGTCGTCTCACGCGTTCGTGGACTTGGAGGAGTGGGAGTCTGCTGACTCGGTGGCGGACTCCGAGGAGTCGGCAGACGACGCGCTGTAGGTGGACTTCGAAAGATGATGCAATCCTTTCTCCATAGGATGATACGATGTATGGCCTCTCCTAGTGTGCGCACATCTTCACCTCCAGGAATGTCAAGCGTTAGCCCTGAATATGGGTCCACCACTTCATCAACCATGACACGAGCATAGCCCTCTGTAATCGGGATGCAATGGTAGGTTGCTTCGGGGGTAACTGGAAAAGCAACGCCGTCCGCCACCTTCATGGATATGTTCTTCATTTTGGAGTGTAGCTCACAGTTAGTGTTCTCTATGATGTCATCCACAGGGTATGTATCCAGCAGTGTGTCGCCCGGGGCAGAACCAACGCTGCTTCTCGGTATGGATTGGACGGTGCTACCCAATGCTGGACGATCATCCGCTTGCTAATGCCGCTGCTGAGACCCCCTTTTCTGGCTAAGTGAGTCGATCTGCTGCTGCTGCTGCTGGAATTTGAGTGCCAGGTCCGCGTGCCTTGCTTCTAGGCCTTGAAGGCGTTCTGCATCCTGCTTCCTCTGCTCCTCCTCCAGCTTCCTCTTCTTCTCCTCCTCCATCTTCTTTCTTGCACGGGACCTGTAGTCGTCATTCCAGTCTGAAAAGCCCTCATACCAGGGAATAACGCCCATGCCTCGTGTTCTTCCCGGGTGTTCAGGATTTCCCAGGGCGCGCATAAGCTCGTCGTTCTCTCTGTTGGGCGTGAAAACCCCCGCTCGAGCTTCTTCTATTGCATCAAGTATGTTTTGTTCGGCTCCTTTTAGACTTGCCTTCTTCGAAACCAGGCCTGTCTTTGGGTCCAACGCCCCCCCATGCGCATAGAACCAAGTTCTGCACCTGGGGGGCCAGCTCCTAGTAATCGGAGTGACCCCTGCACCCTTCATCTCTTGCTCAGACTTATCCCACTTAGGCAATCCCACCGCGTAGCCACCTGGACCCAGCCTATGGAACTGCGTCTTTCTTGCGGCATTTGCCTTGTTTTTCATCGACTGTTCCTTAGATAATTCTGAATCCTTGAAGGTCACAAAATCGTCCCAGTGTTCTCTTTGCTTCTCCAGTATTCCCTTGAAATCTCGAGTCTTCATTTCATTAGCGAGGTAGTTGGCCCATACAGTTTTCTTGTGGGTGTTGAATGCAATTGCCATCTTCTTAAGAGCAGCGGCCTTGACTTTCTCCACATCTGCTTTAGTGAAATGATCTGGTAGGGTGAAATGTTCCATCAGAGATTTCACCAGGTCTTTTTTGTCTCTGTCGTCGACCCAAGTAACACCTGGACGTTTAGTCTTTGGCTCTTTCCATTCTTGAATGGAGATCGGGAGTTTGTCCTTCACAAGAACTCCGCACTGACGAGTCCACTTGTCCGCAATGTTCTTAGGCGTGAGGGGTTCGCCACTAAGTTTGGTGGATTCGATGTGGTACTTTACACCATCCTTCAACAATCTGCCCGGGCCTCGCTTTGTCTTGCTGTCTGTAGAAGCAGATTTGCTTGATCCGGAGGGCTGAAAGATGAAAGATCGATTCGTTAATATATCTTCAATAAAAAAACATGTGATGATCACCAGGATGCATGCTTATATAAATATACCTCGCCGGTAGTCTTTGTTATTTGAAGATCAGCATTGTCTGTGTCATCACAAACATTGTCTATGTCATCATAATCATAGTTCATGACTTCATCAGCTCGATCGTCGAGATCGAATATCTTTTCATCACCCTCTCCGGTATTGTTCAGATATTGGGAGCCGTCATCTTCTAGCCTGTGAGGGATGCATATGAAGTCGAACAATTCCTCTTCTCTCTCTCTGCCGGTATTGTCGGCCATAGCTTTTACTTTACTAATTAATACAGAAGAAATATAAAACAATTTAGTATTCAAATTACAATGCATGGATGCAATTAATCAATAAGGAAAACTGAATCTCGAATACATCGTCTTGAATATATAATCTCGAATCAATGTTGGGGATATCGCTTATCGGGAACTTATCGGTCGACCCATGATAAGGGGTAAATCGGCCAGTTTATCGGCATATCGGCCGATTTATCACCATATCGACTAAATTATCAGCCGATTTATCTTATCGGTTAGACAACGGTAAGCGATAAACCGGCCGATTTATCGGAATATCGGAAGATATCTTGAACAGTGTCTCGAATACATCATCGTCTTAATATATATAATCTCCAATACATCGTCTCGAATATTATATATCGAATACATCACTGGCTAGGTACCTATAAAGATCAAGTACTATAGAAGAATCTAGAGCGCCACTCGCGGTTCCTGGGGCGTGGGCGGTGCACACCCAAAGAGAAGGAACCATCACAGGATCATATCTCCGGTCATCTGCCCAAAGAACCCGCCAAGTAATGGAGAACCTGACGTCGTCCATAGCAGCCATGTAGCGATGGACGTGCTCATCTTCCTCCCTGACACGGCGACGCACCACCTCCGGCGGGGCCGGTTGCCTCTGCACCGAATGTGGCCCACGTGAACGCCACCAAAGAAGATGAGGGTCGACGACGGGACCCAAGGTTGGGTTCCTCACCAAGCGGCGCGCCCCTCCAGGTAGCACCTCCCAGTGCCAGCCCGGCGGAGCCCAGTCCCGGACATGGGTCCTCTGAAGCAGGACGTCGTCGCGAACGGGTCGACGGCGAGGATGCGGGCTGGGCATATCGTCGAGAACAAATACTATGTGCCCGCAAAAAGTAACATTTTTTAAATGATTGGATTGTGATAACTAAAATTCTCTATATATGCAAATTCTAACAATTTGACATTAATCTAATTCATCTAACTAAAACTAATTCTAAAATTTCCTGATTATATAACTAACATTTCTATAACAATTCTAATATTTATATAACTAAAAAACGGAAAAATTGCTAACATTTCTATAAATATTTCTATAACTAAAAAACAGAAAATATTTATAACATTTCTAATATTTATATAACTAAAAAATAGAATAATTTCTAACATTTCTATAACTAAAAAATAGAAAAATTTATAACAAACAAACTAATAATGTGTGTGTGTAGTGTGTGTGTGTGTAGTGTGTGTGTGTGTGTGTGGACATGGCGGCCGGGGCGAGCTCACCGGCGAGGCGACGACGGGGCGGCGACGACGGGGCGACGG
>NC_057813.1:576162987-576185503 GCF_018294505.1 Triticum aestivum | reverse complement strand
CGGAGGGAGGAAACAGAGGGAAGAAACAGAGGGAAACTGAATTTTTTTCAAGTGTTATATATATATGATGAACCTTTAGTACTGGTTGGAGCCACCAACCGGTACTAAAGGTCTGTTTTGGCCAGGCCAAGCGGCGGGAAGCGCACCCCCTTTAGTACCGGGTTGTGGCTCCAACCGGTACTAAAGGGGGGGGGTCTTTAGTACCGTTGGAGCCACGACCCGGTACTAAAGGGGGTGCGCTGGCTCCAGGCGATGCGCAAGTTTAGTCCCACCTCGCTAGCCGAGGGGCTACCGCACTGGTTTATAAGCCCAGTGCGGTAGCTCTCTCGAGCTCCTCTCCTAAGCAGGCCTACTGGGCCTACCTGTCCTCTTCTGCCCAGTGGGCCTACTGGGCCTTTGCGGGCCTGCATCCTGGCCCAACTAAAAGTTGTGTTCCTAGTCGTATGCAGGCGGCTTTGGCCCAGTAGGCGGGCTTTTTATTTTCTTAATTTTTTTTGCTTTATTTATTTTTGTTTTATTAATTTTTGAGTTGTTTTTTGCTGTATTTAGGTACAAAAAATTACAAACTTTCTGTTAGTGCCGGTAGTTTTCAAATTTGAATAGTTTAAATTTTGAATTATTTGAAATTTGTGTGAATCACTAGTTTGTGAATAACTTAACTTTGAAAAAAGTTTTTTCAGTGATTCTTTTTTCTTATGTTTAATATTAGTGTTTTTTATCATTATATTCAATTTGGTAATGCTTAGGTTATTTAAAAAATGAAATGCCTTTGTAACAGTTCAATTTTCGTCGGAAACCATGATACTTCGAAAGAGATTGTCCATTTTGTACACGAAGTGTATCCAGTTTTTGCCGTAACCCTCTCTACTTTTTTGCACATGCTATTTGTATGAAATTATGATACCATGCCAACTTTCAAACTTTTCTGAGTTCATTTGAAATGCTTTTCAATTTCAACGTCATTTAGCTGGGAAAAATCAGTAAATGCATGAAAAGAATTTGTTTGCACATAAAATTTCTTCGCGTTTCAAATGCCAAAACACATAATTAACTACCCTAACTATTACAGACATTCCCTCCTGGGTGTGAAACACAGAAGAAAGTGATGATAGTGAATCCGATCACATCCCAGATCTTTGGGTGTGAAACTTTTTCTTCGCGTGTGTCCCTTTGCGCCATAGCCATGGAAAATCTTCATCATTTAACTGGATACTCGGGTCAATATTCATTGTGAATGGAGCAATTTAATCAAACTTTTCATAATCTTCTGACATGTCTGTCTTGTCATCCACTCCCACGATGTTTCTTTTTCCTGAAAGAACTATGTGGCGCTTTGGCTCGTCGTATGATCCATTCGCTTCTTTATCTTTTCTTTTTTTCGGCCTGGTAGACATGTCTTTCACATAAAAAACCTGCGCCACATCATTGGCTAGAACGAATGGTTCATCTGCATACGCAAGATTGTTGAGATCCACTTTGTCATTCCGTACTGCGGGTCTTCTGTTACCCCGCCTCATGTCATATTGACCCATTTGCACCGAAACAAAGGGACCTCCAAATCACCTGATCCATAGCTAAGTTCCCATATGTCCTCTATGTAACCATAATATGTTTCCTTTTCCGTGTTGGTTGTTGCATCAAAATGGACACCACTGTTTTGGTTGGTGCTCTTCTTATCTTGGGCGATCGTGTAAAATGTATTCCCATTTATCTGGTACCCTTTGAATGTCATTATATTCGAAGATGGTAACTGGGACAGTGAGTACAGGTCATTTTGAATATCGCCATCATTCAGGGCACGTTTCTGCAACCAACCGGCGAAAGTCCTCATTTGTTCGCATGTAATCCAGTCGTCAGACTTCTCTGGGTGTTTGGACTGTAGAAAATTCTTGTGTTCCTCCATATACGGAGCCACCAAGGCGGAATTCTGTAGAACTGTGTAGTGTGCTTCAGTGAGAGAATGCCCGTCCATACATATTATTTGATGCCCTCCTAGCGTGCCTTTTCCTTCTAGTCTGTCCTTATGCCGCGATTCAGAAACACCAATCGGCTTAAGGTCAGGAATAAAGTCAATACAAAACTGAATGACCTCCTCATTTTCATGGCCCTTCGAGATGCTTCCTTCTGGCCTAGAACGGTTATGAACATATTTCTTCAAGACTCCCATGAACCTTTCAAAGGAGAACATATTATGTAGAAATACAGGACCCAGAACGTTAATCTCTTCGCAAAGGTGAACTAGGACGTGCGTCATGATTTTGAAGAAGGATGGTGGGAACACCAACTCGAAACTGACAAGACATTGCACCAAATCATTCTGTAACCTTGGTATGATTTCTGGATCGATTACCTTCTGAGAGATTGCATTGAGGAATGCACATAGCTTCACAATGGCTAATCGAACGTTTTCCGGTAGAAGCCCCCTCAATGCAATCGGAAGGAGTTGCGTCATAATCACGTGGAAGTCATGAGACTTTAGGTTCTGGAACTTTTTCTCTGTCATATTTATTATTCCCTTTATATTCGACGAGAAGCCAGACGGTACCTTCATACTGAGCAGGCATTCGAAGAAGATTTCCTTCTCTTCTTTGGTAAGAGCGTAGCGGGCCTGACCCTGATGTATGACGTCTTTTCCGTGCATACGTTGCTGGTCCTCCTATGCCTCTGGTGTATCTTTTGTCTTCCCGTACACGCCCAAAAAGCCAAGAAGGGTCACGCAAAGATTCTTCGTCACGTGCATCACGTCGATTGCGGAGCGGACCTCTAGGTCTTTCCAATATGGCAGGTCCCAAAATATAGATCTCTTCTTCCACATGGGTGCGCGTTCATCAGCGTCCTTCGGAACAGGTTGTCTGCCAGGACCCTTTCCAAAGATTACCTTCAAATCCTTGACCATATCATGTACATCAGCACCAGTACGGTGGTGAGGCTTCGTCTGGTGATCCGCCTCACCTTTGAAATGCTTGCCTTTCTCTTACGGGATGCCTTGTCGAAAGAAATCGACGATGTCCCAGGTACACATTCTTCCTACAACTATCCAAATATATACTGTCGGTATCATCCAAACAGTGCGTGCGTCTGCGGTATCCCTTGTTTGTCTGTCCTGAAAGGTTACTGAGAGCAGGCCAATCATTGATGGTCATGAACAGCAACGCCTTTAGGTCAAATTCTTCCTGTCCGTGCTCATCCCACGCACGTACACCTGTTCCATTCCACAGCTGTAATAGTTCTTCAACTAACGGCCTTAGGTACACATCAATGTCGTTGCCGGGTTGCTTAGGGCCTTGGATGAGCACTGGCATCATAATGAACTTCTGCTTCATGCACAACCAAGGAGGAAGGTTATACAAACATAGAGTCACAGGCCACGTGCTATGGTTGCTGCTCTGCTCCCCAAAAGGATTAATGCCATTTGTGCTTAGACCAAACCATACTTTCCTTGGGTCACCTGCAAACTCCTCCCAGTACTTTCTCTCAATTTTTCTCCACTGTGAACCGTCAGCGGGTACTCTCAACTTTCCGTCTTTCTTACGGTCTTCTGCGTGCCACCGCATTGCCTTCGCATGCTCTTTGTTTTGGAACAAACGTTTCAACCGTGGTATTATAGGAGCATACCACATCACCTTGGCAAGAATCTTCTTCCTGGGGTGCTCACCCTCGACATCACCAGGGTCATCGCGACTGATCTTATAACGCAATGCACCGCATACCGGGCAAGCGTTCAAATCCTCGTACTCACTGCGGTAGAGGATGCAGTCATTAGGGCATGCATGTATCTTTTGCACCTCTAACCCTAGAGGGCAGACAACCTTCTTTGCTTCATACGTACTCTCGGGCAATTCGTTGTCCTTTGGAAGCATATTCTTTATCATTACCAGCAACTTTCCAAATCCCTTGTCAGATACACCATTCTCTGCCTTCCATTGCAGCAATTCAAGTGTGGTGCCCAACTTTTTTTTGTCAGCTTCGCAATTCGGGTACAACAATTTCTTGTGATCCTCTAACATGCGCTCCAACTTCGTCCTCTCCAGATCACTTGCGCAGTTTCTCTTTGCATCGGCAATGGCCCGGCCTAGATCATCAGCGGGCTCATCTGATGCCTCTTCTTCAGCTTCTTCCTGCATTGCCGACTCAGCTTCTTCCTGCATTGCCGGCTCAGCTTCTTCTCCCATTGTTGTATCATCGTATTCAGGGAACCCATGGCCAGGATAGCCGTCGTCGTCCTCTTCTTCTTCATTGTCTTCCATCATAACCCCTATTTCTCCGTGCTTGGTCCAAACATTATAGTGGGGCATGAAACCGGACTCAAATAGGTGGACGTGAATGGTTCTTGATGTAGAGTAACTGTGACCATTCTTACAACCAGCACATGGACAAGGCATAAAACCATCCGCCCGCTTGTTTGCCTCAGCGGCAAGCAGAAAAGTATGCACGCCATTAATGAACTCGAGAGAGCATCGGTCATCATACATCCATTGTCGGCTCATCTTCATTACACAACACCGAATAGACCAAATTAATACAAGTTCACACATAAAGTTCATACATAAAGTTCATATATAGCACTTAATTAAATGCAACATACAAATAACTCTCTAGCTAAAGAATTTAAATGCAACAACAAATGCGATGAAGATCGCAACTAAGGTAACAATTGATCCAACAACATAATGATACCAAGCCACACTATCAATGGCATCTTTTCTAATCTTTCTAATCTTCAACCTCATTTTCTCCATCTTGATCTTGTGATCATCGACGACATCGGCAACATGCAACTCCAATTCCATCTTCTCCCCCTCAATTCTTTTCAATTTTTCTTTCAAATACTCGTTTTCTCTTTCAACTAAATTTAACCTCTCAACGATAGGGTCGGTTGGAATTTCCGATTAACATACCTCCTAGATAAAAATATCTATGTCAACTTGATGGGCATAATTTGTCATAAACACGAAATGCAACAACTAATTTTAAAAGAGAATATACCACATCCGAATCATAACAAGGACGAGGGCCGACGGGGACGGATATCAAAACCATGGCACTATGTATAACAAACAACGTACGGGTAAGATAACTATACGAGTAAATATATATCCAAATCACACAAATATCAATTTGGTAATGTAAAACATTCATGAACAAGAGCCTCACCACAAGGTGGTGCCGGCGACGGGACGGTGCGGGCGATCGACGGTGGTTACGACGGATATTTAGAAAGCACTAAGTAAACCACACCTACATATGCAAACTAAGTGTTATTTTTGACCTCAAATTGCATATAAATTAAATACTAGCAAATATAATTCCTCCCAAATTAATCAGTATACAAAGCATTGCAAGAGCTAATCTAGCAATGAGAGTTGAAAGGACAAAGTTGCTAACCTTTGTGATCATTTGAATGGATGGGGGCCTTCAAATCTTGACAAATTTTGGGCAAAATTTGTGAGGAGCTCGAGGAAGAGAGAGGAAGAACAGAGGAAGTGAGGGGAAAGGGGAAGAACAGAGTGGCTCGGGTGGACGAAGGGTTTATGTACGTTGACCTTTAGTACCGGTTCGTGCCACGAACCGGTACTAAAGGTGCTGGAGGGGCCCCAGACTGACAACACCCTGCCACCACTCTCTTTAGTACCGGTTCGTGGCACGAACCGGTGCTAAAGGTTCGCCACGAACCGGTACTAATGAGAACGGCCGGCTAGCCGTTGGAACCGGCACTAATGGACACATTAGTGCCGGCTCAAAATCAAACCGGCACTAATGTGTCTCATATTAGGTCCTTTTTCTACTAGTGAGTAGTAAATCATCTAGTTGATGGTGGTCTCTCTATACCTCAATATGCCGACGATACGATTCTCTTCATGGATCATGACCTCGAGAAAGCGGGAAATCTGAAATTAATTTTATCCGCATTCGAGCAACTCTCAAGTCTTAAGATCAATTTTCACAAAAGTGAATTGTTTTGTTTTGGCGAGGCTCAAGACGACTCCCACCTATACGCCGAACTATTCGGATGCTGGTTGGGCCAGTTTCCGATCACATATTTGGGGATACCGATACATTATCGGAGACTCACAAATGCTGAACGGAAACACGTCGAGGAGAGACTACAAAAAAGACTTAGCAATTGGAAAGGTAAACTGTTGTCTCTCGGTGGAAGATTGGTCCTCATAAATTCAGTACTAAGTAACATGGTACTATACATGATTTCCTTCTTCCAATTGCCGAAAGGAGTTTTACATAGATTGGATTATTTCCGATCAAGATTCTTTTGGCAAGGAAATAGTGAGAAAAAGAAATATCGACTGGCTAAATGGAGTGTGGTTTGCCGTCCCAAAGACCAAGACGGGTTGGGCATTCATGACCTTGAGGTTAAGAATAGGGCCCTCCTTGGCAAATGGTTGTTTAAATTACTGACGGAAGATGGTGTATGGCAAACCCTCCTGAGAAGGAAATATGTGGGCTCCAAGGCGGTATCTCAAGTATACTAGAAGCCTGGGGATTCTCACTTTTGGGTATTTCTGATGGCTACGAAGAAATATTTCTTCTCCTATGGATCCTTCTCAATTAAGGACGGCTCGGAAATTAGATTCTGGGAGGACAAGTGGCTAGGAAATGCGACACTCCGAGAACAATATCCGGCTCTATACAGCATTATACGTCACAAAGGTGATACTATCGCCACGGTAATGGAATCATTTCCGCCAAATGTGACGTTTAGAAGAGATTTAATTGGACCCAGACTTCAATCGTGGTACATCCTGCTCCAGCGGTTGTCCACGGTGCATTTGTCACATGGGTTTGATGTATTTCGATGGAACCTACATGGGAATGGACAATTCTCAGTGGAGTCTATGTATAGAGCGTTAATGCAGTCTGATTGCCAGTTGATAATAACAAGAAGATCTGGAAGATGAAGATACCTCTAAAGAATAAAATATTTGCATGGTATCTTCGTCACGGAGTCAATCTTACTAAAGATAACCTTATTAAGAGAAATTGGTATCGAAGTCTGCAATGTGTCTTTTGTCACCATGATGAAACAATAAAACATTTATTCTTCCAATGCAAATTGACTCATTCTATATGGTCAGTCATCCAGATAGCTTCTGGGTTGTATCCTCCTTGTGGTGTTGCTAATGTATTTGGCAATTGGTTACATGGGATTGATTACAGGTTTAGAACTATTCTTAGGGTGGGAGTGCTTGCCGTTATTTGGTCGCTTTGGCTATGTAAAAATGATAAGGTTTTTAACAATAAAAGTACTTCTCTGATGCGGGTTATCTACATATCTACCGGGACTCTTCGTTTATGATTGCTGACGACGGTTCTATGGACACAAATGAGGACTCTTTGGCCAAGGTTATGCGGCGCAAAGCAGCGCAGAACCTCGATAGCCAAGGTATTACATCATCACCCAAATCCTTTTTAGCTTTTTCCAATGTAGCCATTGCGTCTAAATTGAATAATGTGGGCGTTAATCTAGGAAAGAATGAGAAGGATATTTCTATTTCGACTAACGCTTTAAAACATTTGGAATATGACCGACTAAAAGTCACTCCACGTGTTTCTAGCAAGTCTTATGTCTCCCATACTGATGAAGAGGGGCTGCATGCCACATTAGATGGTCAGCTACTCTCTCATTTTGTAGGAGCGGTTTCGAACGTGGGCCTAGATGAGCCCGAGCTTAGCTCACTAATTGAGCTTACAGCATCCGGGCGTAAATCAAAGACCACACGTTCGGAAAAAATTGTGAGGCGAATCCTTTTCTGGATGGAGTCGAGTACCCATTTTATGCTTCGGCATGCCAATTCGTTTTAACATTGATGCAGACACCGGGGTAGATCCACCTTTTTGGGAAAAAGAACTATATTTCTTTTTATGACGCCAGAGTGCTTTTTTTTGCTCTCGGGATGCACGGAGCCCTTTATTGTAAAACATTCAAAAATCAAAATTTTAAGTTTTAAGAAAATCTGAAAAAAAAAGTACACAGGTGCTTATAGATTTATACTAGGTGTCTGTGAAATTACATAACGAAATACTTTATTATGCGACCTGTACAAAAAAACAAAACCATGTGATTTTATAGTGAACAATACATGTTCTACGTGATTTTGTTTTTTTAGTAGCTCACATAAAAATATTTCATATCATGAAACTTTGCAGACAAGTAGTATACATCCATATATGTGTGTGTATTTTTTTCAGAATTTTTTAAAACTTCAATTTTATGAATTTTGAAGTTTTTGAAGGGATCCATGGTGCTCAAGAGCTCCGTTGGGCATTTCTTAGCTCCATGGAGGCCTTACTTTGAACACTTCAAACTTCAAACTTTCCAGTTTCAAAAAATTCTGAAAACAATACACATATACCTACATACATAATGTACATGTGTGCAATTTTTCAGGTCGAAATACGTTAAAATGAGAACTACAAAAAAAATGAGGCTTTTTAGCATATGTATTGTTTATCCTTGTCCATGATTTTTTTTTTGCAGCTCGCAATTCAACGTGTTTGTCACAGGCCCTGGAGGTGGCCGCAACAGTAGCTGGTTACTTGCCATTGTGTCTGATGTTGAGCTTTTCACCATTGCGCCCCTTTTCCTGTTGTTTTCTGCTTCATCCGTTGAGACATCTCCTGCGTGATCTTCATGTCATACCCCTGCCAGTCCTGTTGATTCCTCTGTGCATCACGCGCGCAAGAGAGTCAGCGACAAAAAAGTCGGCATGGGCCAAGCTGACGAACCTGCATGCAAGGCCCAACCTGTTATGGGCTTATTTTTCTCCACTACTGTAGTCTATTCGTAACAGCAGGAGGAGCTACCGCTGGATTCCCTAAAAAAAAAAAAGCTACCGCTGGTTTGTTTAGTCCCACCTCGGCCAGCGACGCAGAAGGGGTTGGAATGCTAGCCTATATAACAGCGCAGCTGGATCTAAGAGCATCTCTGGCCATTGGCCCCTCCCAAGACGCATAAAAATTGCTCCTTGGGGGCGTGCTAGCGATACATTCGGCGCTGGAAGCGGTTTTGCGCCTAGTCGTCGCCTCCAGACGCCGATGTTGGCCCACTTTTCAGTCCCATTTCGGAGAATAAAGGTCATATGGGCGAGAATAGGCCCATATTTCGGCATGGTTCGCCATGGCTCGGCATTCAATTATCAACATAAATATTTTTTATCACATATTTCATCACAGAAAAATCAAATACTTCAACAAAATAGTACAACAATAAATAGTTCAATACAAATTATATAGTTCAACAAATAAAAACTCATATTTTATCACATGTTGCGCCCGGCGTTGCCCTTGAGCCTCCATTGGTGCTCTATCAGATCTTACTGCAGTTGATGATGCACCTATGGGTCTCAGATCTCCTGACGCATACTGAGGTAGGCAGTCCAGATTGATGGTAGCTGGTGATCAACTTGGGCAAAAGGACCCTGCCTGTGGTATGGTTCAGTGTCAAACACTGGCTCTTCCTGCTCGCTCTCAATGATCATGTTGTGCAAGATGACACAACAGGTCATGATCTCCCACATTTGATCTTTAGACCAGGTCTGAGCGGGGTACCGGACAACAGCAAATCAAGATTGGAGCACACCAAATGCCCGCTCGACATCCTTCCTGCAAGCTTCCTGAATCTTCACAAACCAAGCGTTCTTGCCTCCTGGCATAGGGTTTGAGATGGCCTTCACAAATGTTGACCATCTCGGATAGATGCCATCAGCTAGATAGTACCCCTTGTTGTAGTGCCGCCCATCGATCTCGAAGTTCACCTGAGGATAATGACCTTCAACAAGCTTGGCAAAGACAGGAGAGCACTGCAGCACGTTGATGTCATTGTGAGTTCCTGGCATACCAAAGAAGGAGTGCCAAATCCAGAGGTCTTGTGTGGCCACCGCCTCAAGTACCACACTGCAACCGCCTTTGGCGCCTTTGTACATCCCCTGCCAAGCAAATGGATAATTCTTCCATTTCCAATGCATGCAGTCGATGCTTCCAAGCATCCCAGGAAATCCTCTTGCTGCATTCTGTGCTAGGATCCAAGCAGTGTCTTCCACATTGGGTGTTCTCAAGTATTGCAGTCCAAACACTGCCACCACTGCCCGACAGAACTTGTAGAAACACTCTATGCTGGTGGACTCGGCCATGCGCCCATAGTCATCCTCTGAGTCACTGAGAGCTCCGTATGCAAGCATCCTCATCGCTGTCGTGCACTTCTGGATCGAGGTGAATCCAAGTTTGCCGGTGCAATCCATCTTGCATTTGAAGTAGTTGTCAAACTCCCGGATGGAATTCACAATCCTGCGGAAGAGCATTCGGCTCATCCGATAACAGCGCCGAAATGTTTTGTCGCCGTGAAGTGGAGCATCGGCGAAGTAGTCGGAGTAGAGCATGTAGTAGCCTTCGAGACGATGCCGGTTCTTTGCTTTCACCCGCCCCGGCGTCGAGCCACCTCACCGTGGTTTTTCATTGCTCGCCAGCAGCTGGGCGAGGGCGGCGAGCACCATGAGATGCTCTTCTTCCTGGACGTCGGCCTCGGCTTCCTCCTCCAGCAGCGCAGCGAGCGCTTCCTCGTCATCCAAGGCCATCACCAAGGCAGGCAAATCGCCGAACACCTTGCACCCGGTGGGCGTGCACCCGCTGCTAAACTGCCCCTCCGCGGCTGGAAATGGCGGCCAGAAACGCCCAACTGCTGTCGGAGGGGCTGCCGCGCTGAACCTCTGCTATTTTTTTCGGTGGGGAATGGCTATCTAGCGGTGAAGGGCGGCGGGCGAAGCCGGGATATAGCTAGTGGCGGCCGAGGGTGCGGGGGGTAGGAGGCGAGTCGGGGAAGAAAATCTTGACTTTTCACCTGACGGCATGGGCCAGCCGCGCTTTTCCCTTGCGCCGGAGCCCCCGACCGCCCCCCAGTGCGCCGGGTTCGGCCTGCGGCCACCGTGCGGAAAAAAGGACTGAACCGACGCTTTTCGTCGTCTTGGGGGCGCGATTGGGCGGTTTTTTGGTGCCAGCGCCGAAAAAGTCGCCTGGGGGGGGGCTGTTGAGGGCGCGGCTGGAGATGCTCTAAGGTACCCACGCAGCTGGTTTTGCTTCCCAGAGCCAGCAATACGGTATAAACCGAATACCAAACTGAAAAACTCGGTTAACCAAATTTTCAGTTAGTGCTTTTGTATTGTATTTTTCGGACTTGGCAAAACGAATCTAGAAAAATACCGAAAGGCCTACTCGAGTCAGTGTAAAAGCAGATCAGGCTGCAAAAGAGATTGATTTACGCGAGTCTGGCAGCACTATCACCCATCGACACCGGCAACGGTTAGTTGATCTGAGTATATGGTACACCTTTGTTGTCATCCCCTAGGGTTTCCCTCTAGGGTCTACCTGTTCCTTCGGCGGCGCTGTCGAAGTCCACATCAAATCTACTAGTCCCCCGACTCCTCGCCGGCGACTGGTAGCAACACAGAGAGCCTACGAGGGTGAGTCCAACCATGATGGAACCTGCAAGCGATGGTATTGGGGGTGTCCCCGAGGAAGGATAAACAGGGGTGGAGAAGCGGGATGGTGTGGAAGTTGGGGTCGGACATGCCTCGGCCGATCTCCCAGGATCAGATGTGCTAGAGGGAAGTGGGACGGCGGGGATGGAGGAGGTGGATATGGAGGATGACGAGGAAGAGGATTGGGATCGCTATGGACCTGAACCAAATATCGAGGATGCATTTGAGGGTTTGAACTTGCACGGAGAGGAAGCGAAAGATTTGGACCTGTCGGGTGAGGTGGATGATCTGATCAAGGACGTGCGGTGGCTGGCCCTTTTTAGGGTTCATACTCAGCGCCCGTTCAGCCATGCTGCTCTACTTAACTCCATGAGAAACGCATGGTCGTGTGCGCAGGGTGTCACTTTCAATATCAAAGGACCGAATCGGTTCTTGGCCCAGTGCCACTGTCTAGGTGATTGGAAAAGGGTAATGGAAGGGGGGCCGTGGCAGTTTCGGCGTGATCCTGTTGTGCTAGTGGAATATGATGGCTTTACCAATGTTACAGAATACGCTCTGGACATGTACCCGCTTTGGGCAAGAATTAAGGGTTTGCTGGATGGACTAACTAGGAAGAAAGAGCTTGCGGAAAAGGTGGCCAAGAAGGTAGGAGAGCCTCCTTTCACAGTGATCGTGAACGAAGGGAAAATAAATCCCTCGAGCTACCTGAGAGTTAGAGTCTTTGTAAATGTCAATTCTCCTTCTCAGATTTGTGCCCATTACAGTGAAGGAGAAGAAGAAATATCCAGTATATTATGAAAAGCTCCCGGATTTCTGCTATTATTGTGGCTGTATGGGGCATGTGGTTGAAGAGTGTGGAGATGGCATACATGACCCAAGTACTTGTGAATGGGGTGAGTACCTCCACTAGATAAATGAGCCTGTTGGCAATGTGCCCAAAGGGGGCCGAGGTGGTTGGGGTTCTGCTGGAAGAGGGGGTAGCTCGTTTGGTACAGGGCAACGTGGGGGTGGAGTTGGTGCAAGGGGAAGAGGTGCGAGAGGAGGAAATACTTCAACAAGGGGCTATAGCGGGGGTGTGGATACGGGTATGGATATGCCAGGTAGTAATCACCTAAATTCATTGGACATAATAAGGGATGATAGGAGCGCTCGGAAGAGACTAATCCGAGATGATGGCACTATTAATATGCGCGGACAACCTGTACCTAATCTTGATGGAAAGGTTGCAGGTACAGTTTTGCTGATTGAAAAGGGGGAAGTAGCTGACAACAGTGCTAGATTGGAACCGAGTACGACCCCTGGAAAAATACCTATTGTGAAGCGTAGGAAGCAAGGTGATGGTGATGCAGTTTCTGATACAGCTATGACAGCCGAGGCGGCCTCTGAGAAGGAGGACCGCCGGTCCCAATGAATCTCATTAGCTGGAACTTCCGGGGAGGGGGGAATACCCGGACAGTTCGTGAAGTGGTGACATTTATTAGGTCGCATTCTCCCGTGTTGGTGTTTTTGTGTGAAACTAGACAGTCCAAGGAGAGAATGAAAAAACATCGATCAAGGTTTGGATTGAAAGGTTTTGATGGTGTGGATAGCAATGGTAACAGCGGAGGCTTGGCGTTGTATTGGCATGAATCGTTAATGGTTAATGTTGTTTTTTCAAATCAGAGGTGCATAGACGCACATGTTAAGCTAGGTACAGATGAAGATACATGGTGTCTTACTTGTGTGTATGGAGAACCAAGAGTTGAAGATAGACACAATATGTGGTCTCTCCTTAACAATATGAGCGCTCAATCTGATCTGTCGTGGCTCGTAGTTGGGGATTTCAATGAATGTATGTGGGAGTTTGAGCATTTCTCATCAACGCCTAGGCCTCAGAGGCAGATGCAAGCTTTTCGTGACTCCTTGGAGATTTGTGACCTTGCTGACTTGGGGTTTTTTGGAGTCCCACACACGTATGATAACAAAAGGAGTGGCAATGGTAATGTCAAAGTTCGCCTAGATAGAGCGGTGGCTTCCCCGTCCTGGCGCAACCTCTTTGAGCAGCCGTCAGTTTGACACCTGATTTCACTGGTGTCAGATCATGTGGCCTTGCATGTAAGCTGTGATAAATATGTGGACATGCATGTTAAAAAGAAATTTAGGCAATATGAATGTAATGTGGTAAAGGGAGCCGGCGCTCCAAGATATAATCGCACGTGCTTGGGCGGACGCAAGACAGAAAAGGTGCCTGGGTGATGTACATGCGGCCCTTAGAGCCATGATGCATAAGCTCTACGCATGGAGTAAGGAGAAACTTGGCAGCGTGACAAAAGAAATAGAGAAGACAAGAACATAGCTTGAGGAGTTAATGCTTATGAATGTGGATAGATGTGAGATCCGTCGAGTTACTGATAAGTTGAATGAACTTTTATACAAAGAGGAGATGATGTGGTTGCAGCGGTCTCAAGTGGATTGGTTGAAAGAAGGCGATCGCAATACAAAGTTTTTTCACGCAAGAGCTATTTGGAGAGCTAGAAGGAACAGGATTAAGAAACGGAAAAAGTCTGAAAATAACCTTGATTTCGTTCTCCAAGTCTGAATCAAACCCTGAAGTCTGAATCCCTGAAATTGTCACCCTGTATTTTTTGATCCCGGTTTATCCCGGCTGATTAGTGCTAAAAGCTGGTTTGGCCTTCAGGATTGCTTACGTGGCAGGGATTAGGGGTTAATTGGATGCAATGCTATACTGACTGCGGGCCCTTCCAGTACTCACTTAAGTTGAAGCGGCGGGGGGAAATTAAGGGCTTGAGCAGGGGAACCAAATTAGGGATCGTTGGTAGGCTGGAGACGGGCGGCGGCGGCGGCGGCGGCGGTTACTCAAGCAGGAGGTGGGCTTCGGCAGTAATCGACGACGTCTTCCTCCTCCCGCGCGTCGTACTCAGGCGGAGGTCGTGGGCGCATGGCTCCATCAAGGTCGTCCGCGCCGTACTGCGAGGACGCCATGGCGTACGAGCCGGCAGTGGAATGCCACTGTAAGAAGATTCTACTGCTGCGTTCATGGAATTGTAGTAAGCTTCCAATCTTCTTCTCTTGTAATTTTTCCTTGTCCTTGTTTCCGTTTCTGATGGTATGAACTGTTTCATTCAGAGAGATGGCTGTGGATTTTTTTTTCAGCGGCATGATGATCCCTGCTCCCCATTTGTTGTACAACTACTAATGGATCTTTGGGATGCAATCAGGAGGTTTGAAGCTGCATGTGGTGATGGCTGGAAGCAATGGATAGAACAGATGCAGAGAAATGGAACAGAGGATGCATTGAGACAATTAGTTCTGAAGAAAAATGCAGAAGTTCAAGCAAATAGGGCAAGATGTGATAGTTTAGAAAGAAAACAAATGTCCAGCATTGTGTTTTATGGCATGATCATGTTAGTGGCAGGTTTATTTGCAAGATTTGTCCTGCATTGACAGCTAGAAGATGAATGTAATGTCAAAATTTTGTACTAGCAGAATGATGTAATCGTTGGATGATGGAATGGTACTTCATATTGTTGGATGATGTTACATTTGCTGGTTCATTTTGTTGGTCGGCAACTTTAGAAAATAGCAGCTAGTGCTACTTCTGCATATTTGTCCAAAGTGACAAAATAGCAGCTGGTACATTTTGCATTGGAAAAACATAAACACATATCACATAAACAACAGGTAAATTTCTCCAGAGTGACGAAATCACTAGTTCTGGATATTTTGCATTGGAAAGACATAACTGGTTCAGTTCTACATAGATGCATTAGTTCAACACATATCTGGTACTACATGACCAGAGTGACATAACCAGCAAAGTGACATAACCATCAAAATGAAATAACCAGCAGTTCATTAATATGCTAACTTAAATCACTTGTCCATCATATCATTTCTTTGATTTTTTCTTGGCTTGCACATTCTGTTTGTTTGTAGCCTTCCTCTTCCCTCCACTTATTCTTGCTTGTGCTTCAACTTCTCCTCCGCTCTTAGCCTGCTGGCTTGCTCTGATCTGAGCATCAGTGTTTGCTTGCTGTTACAAAATATGAGAGTATGTCATTGCACAAATTATTAAAATAAAAGTACAACCATTTAAAAAAGAGAGTGAACTTGTATTTACCTCAGATGACTTCATTTTCCTGCCTGTTTTCTTCAGGAAGGCATTCTTCTTCTTCCCCTTTTCAGGATTCTTGTTGCAGCCTGTCTTGTTGTGGCCCTTGTGGCCACACATGCTGCAAGTAATTTTAGTGCCATGCTTTGACATTTTCTTTCCTTTAGGTGCTTCTCCCTCTTCCCTCTTCCTGTCATTCTTCCTAGGCCTACCTGGCATACTCACATACCCAGGTGCTTGTGGTCTAGGTTTGTCTGAGACAGGCCATCTCTCCTGTCCTTCTACTGGATCCAAGCAGTGCTCATATATCTTCTTAAATTGCTCAACTGAATAGCACTTGTGAATGAAATCAGCTATGTTTCTTCCACTCTTGTATATGGCACTGATGGCATGGCAGCAAGGCAGCCCTGCCAGCTGAAAGTAACCACAAGAGCAAGTCCATTTGTCTAAGTTTACTGTATAGCTCCTTCCTCTGCCACTCACATGTTTCACCTCGAACCCTTCCTTGCCATTCCAGAGAACATCACAGAACTGAGTCATTTTGATGGCCACCTTAAGCTTCTTGAAAATGTTTGGGCATATATCACTAGATGTCCACTTTGCACTTTTGCTCCTATTTTCTTGGACTCTAAGTGTCATCTTGTGTCTAATTTTCTCTAGCATAGAGATGATAGGATAGAATCTGGCCTCAACTATAGCATTGTTGAAGGACTCACATAGATTGTTATCCACTGAGTCACAAAGGGATCCAACAGGAAAGAATGCTCTTGCCCAATGCTTAGGCTCTGTCCTCATTATGTCCCTTGCACCTTCAGGTGTATCTTGAGCTAACTTGGCCTTCCTATACATGAAGTCTTCTCTGTTTGCAGCCTTGGCAATTGCCCAGAATTTCTTTTGCAAAGCATGCTCTCTAAACTTCTTTTTCCAGTTAGCATAGATGTGTCTAGCACACATTCTATGTTGTGCCTTTGGCAAGTAGTCTTGCATTGCACTGATCAAGCCCTACACAGAAGTTGGAATTTTTTTAGAATTTGTACATAAGACAAATGAGTACACCTAAAAACCAACATAAATGTTTCACGCTTCGACAACATGATCATTTAAAAGCTCATAATTAACAGCATACCTTCTGCTGATCTGATATGAACACCCATCCTTCACCTTGATCATTAATATCCAAGTCCTTTATCAACAGGCCAATAAACCACTCCCAAGTTTCGGTTGTTTCTTTCTCCACTACTGCCCAAGCTACTGGATACATTTGATTATTAGCATCTCTACCAATAGCACATAGCAACTCACCTTGACATGCTCCTTTGAAAAAACAACCATCAAGCCCAATAACTCTTCTGCATGCTTTAAAACCCTGTTTCATAGCACTAAAGCACACATAAAAGCTTTGGAAGATATTTTGATCCATGTATTCAGGGTCCAAGCCAACAAGGATTGTGCTCCCAGGATTGCTCCTAAGTAGTTCAAGCTGGTAATCAAACACCTTGGTGTACTCATCTTTCAGTCCAGCAAGTAGCTTCTCTGACACTATCTTCTTAGCAGCCTTGCACTTTGAAGTTGATACATCAGCAAAGAAATCTTTCAAAACAGTGGCTTTAATGCTATCAATTTTCCATGTGGGGTTCGCTCTTAAGATATGCTCATATCTCCTAGCAATAACTTTTGCAGTGACAAGATGATTGTCTCTGTTAGGTGCACACTCATGTTGATCTTCATATGTGATCACCTGGAATCTAGAACACCTGCTAGTATAAGCACCATATATAGTCCAGGGACATCCAGGCCATCCACATTTAGCCCTAATCCTCCCTTCTTCTGACTTCATGAAGTTTATACTTCTAAATGTCAGGAGTCCATATTTTATTAGTGCCTTTCTCATCTGATCCTTGCTCCTGAAAACCATTCCTAAGCAGAATAGTGGAATATCTACCTTAGGGTTATACCTTGGGAACTTAGTCTTCCTCCTAACAAATTCTCCTTCATGATCACTGTCCTCATCGTATGAGTAATCTTCGTCATCTGAGTCGAAGTGGTCTTCTCCTACCACTTCTTCCACATTAGCCACTAGATCTATTGGAACGGCACCAGATGGATTTCTCTTAGCCCATCTCTTTGAGTCTCTAATTCTCTTCTTAAAAGCCCTTGCTTGTTCCCTTAGCTCAACATATTCCTCTTCCAGTCCACTCTCATCACTTCCTGCCACATAATCACTATCATCTTCCTCACTGTCTGAAATAGCAGAGCCACTGTCATCACTCTCATGTTCATATGTATGTTGGTCTGCTGCATTATCACTATGTGTTCCTGGATTAATGACCTGAGAGGTATGTAGCTGATCCTGAGAACTTTGTGCCTCAATTTGTAAACTCTGTATCTCAACATGTGCACTTTTAGTCCTCTGTTTCATTCTGAAATTGTGCTTTGTAGGGCTGCTAATAACCTGGGTTATAACACCACTATCATTTGGTACAAGCACACTTTCTTTTGCAGTCAATGATGATGGATTTCCACTAATTATCTGAACATCTTCCTCTGCAGTTATGACTGCATCTGGTTCTGTATCACTCCCTCCATCTAACTCATTGCCCATCTCATTTTCAAAATCACTACCACTGTCACTTGCACTTTGATCATCTTGCTCCCCAAAGTACTCCACATAGACCTCAGCCACTCCTCCATCAGTTATGTATTCAGACATCTTCATACAGCCAGCATCATCACACAAAAATAATAGGCCATCCACTAGTTTTTTACCAGGGATCAGGAAGTAAAGCTTCATACTTTCTTTGAAAGGTATGTGATCACCAAGAAATCCTTTGATCTCTGGCAAAGATAATTTATCCCTTTCAATCTCTGACATTGCATCATCTCCACCAACATAGTCTAAAGTAGGTCCAATTCGAACAAATTGCCCACCGAAATTAAACCGCACATTCAGTTTGTCGCAAGCATCCATGATGAGAGCACAAACCCTAACCTGCATTGCCACACATTTTTGGACGAAAATTAATGGCTAGTATAGCTATTCCGAACTAGATGTAAAAGTAAATCCAATGTTTTCCAACAAATCAATGCCCTAAATAACCTCATTTTCCTGCCCAGAAACCCTAACCAGGGACAATCAACGGCAAAAAAAATGCAAAGATGAGAAGAGGAACAGAAGGAGGAAGGGGATTACAGGAGATTTCTCCGGCCGCCGTGATCGTCTTGCCGTCCCTGAGATCAACCACCGCCAATCGCCATGGCCGCTGTGAGAAAGGGGAAGGAGAAGGGACGGGAGGAGAAGCATCGAGGGGCAGAAACAGGGGAGGGAGCGAAAACATATTGGGGTTTATGAGAATGATAGGACCCATTGTCAGTCCAGCTATTTCCCCCTCTTTCCTCCACATATTCAATCCCAGTGCAAACAAACGTCTAATGGGCCTGGATAAACCGGGATCAAAAAATACAGGGTGACAATTTCAGGGATTCAGACTTCAGGGTTTGATTCAGACTTGGAGAACGAAATCAAGGTTATTTTCAGACTTTTTCCGAAAGAAACTAGTAGATGAACATGGTACTGTTCACACGGAGGTCAGAGAGATGGGAGCTGCAGCCTCTGCTTATTTTGAAAATATATTCAAGGCTGACCCCTCACTTGATTCTTCCCCCGTCACAAACCTGTTCGGTTCTGTGGTCACCGACGAGATGAATAATAATTTATGTACATATTTTACTGAGTAGGAGATCGCCGATGCCCTGTTCCAGATCGGTCCCTTGAAGGCGCCGGGATCCGATGGCTTTCCCGCGCTGTTCTTCCAGAGAAATTGGGCGACTATGAAGGAAAGTGTAGTTGTTGCGGTAAAGGAGTTTTTTCGGACAGGTATCATGCCACCACACATTAACGACACTATTATTGTCATGATTCCAAAGGTGGATAATCCGGTTAGGATTACAGACTTCATACCAATCAGTTTATGTAACGTCATCTATAAAGTGGTGTCCAAGTGCTTGGTGAATCGTTTGAGGCCTGTTTTAGATGATATAATATCTCCTTCTCAGAGTGCTTTCTTTCCTGGGCGTATGGTCACTGATAATGCTTTCATAGCGTTTGAGTGCATTCACCACATAAAACAGGAAAAGGACCCTACTCGGAGTTTCTGTGCTTATAAATTGGATCTCTCTAAGGCATATGATAGAGTGGATTGGAACTACCTTAAGCAGATGATGCAAAAGATTGGCTTTGCTCACCGGTGGATACACTGGATAATGTCGTGTGTGACCTCGGTGAGATACTCCGTAAAATTCAATGGAGCCATCTTGGATTCATTTGCACCGTCGCGTGGCCTACGGCAAGGTGATCCGTTATCCCCTTATTTGATCCTTTTTGTTGCAGATGGTCTCTCGGCTCTCATTAACAAGGGAGTGGAATCTGGGAATTTCTCACCACTGAAAATAACAAGGAGAGCCCCCGGAATATCACATGTTTTGTTCGCAAATGACACGTTATTGTTCTTCAAGGCTGATATTGAGGAAGCCAACCATATAAAGAGCATTTTGGATGTTTACTCGGCTGCTACAGGACAACTTCTAAACCCCTCCAAATGTTCTATGATGTTCGAAAGTTCCTGTCCTGCTGGGACTTTGGAAAGCGTTAAGCAAACGCTGCAGGTTACTGCATCAGGTTTTGAGGAAAAGTACTTGGGCCTACCAACACCAGACGGTAGGATGTCAAAAGGGGATTTCCAAAATTACAAGTTAAAATGACAAGCCGCCTGGTTGCATATGATGGCCATCCTACACAGGCTGGGAAAGAGGTTCTTATTAGAGCTATTGCCCAATCTATCCCAACCTATATTAGGAGTTTCTTCAAACTGCCCATGGAACTTTGCGATGATTTGAATCGCCTAATCCGCAACTATTATTGGGGTGCATAGAAGGGAAAGAGGAAGACTCATTGGCATGCATGGGATAAAATTACTAGACCAAAGAAGCAAGGTGGATTGGGCTTCAAAGATTTTCGCTTGTTCAACCAAGCCTTGTTGGCACGTCAAGCCTGTAGGATCTTGGAGTTTCCAGATTCTTTGTGTGCCAGGTTACTTAAAGCCAAATACTTCCCAAGTGGGCGCCTTTTGGATACTGTTTTTGCTGGAAACCCATGGCCTACTTGGCAAGCGATTGTCCATGGATTAGATCTCGTGAAAAAAGGCATGATTTGGAGGATTGGGATGGGCCAAAATGTCCGTATCTTGAGGGATCGATGGATTGTTAGGGAGCCAGCTGGGGGCCTTATTTCACCACGAGGGAGGTGCCGCCTCAAATGGGTCTCGGAGTTCATAAACCTCCATGGTAATTGGGACATGGATACACTAACACATTTTTTTCTCCCAGTGGATATTGTGGAAATTCTAAAAAACCGTTTGTTTACTCGTATTGGGGAGGATTTCTTGGCATGGGCGCCTGAAAAGAACGGAGTGTTCTTGGTCCGGAGTGCTTACAAACTTGCTAGTGATGAGTTGATGAACCCACGGGGACACTCCACCAGCGCCAGATCCGATGGCACACGGGAGTGTTGGAATCCCATTTGGAAAAGTATGGCTCCACCAAAAGTTCGGAGTTTTGCGTGGAGATTGGCCACGGACTCATTGGCAAACTGGACCAACAAAGTCAAAAGGAAACTTGAGGTGTCACCGTTATGCCCAGTGTGTGGTATGGAAGAGGAGGATTCACTCCATGTGTTCTGCAGTTGTAATCATGCGAGGGTGCTATGGAAGCTGATGGCAAAGGAGTGGAAGCTACCACCTAGATCTTTGTTAAAGCCGGTCGGCTCTGATTGGTTTATCAAACTCTTGTCTGAACTGAATGATGAAGGCAGAGTGCATGTGCTTATGTTGTTCTGGAGAATCTGGTTTATTCGCAATGAGATTGTCCATCACAAGCAACCACCCCCAATGGATGTGTTAGTGCGGTTTTTGTCTAGTTACCTGTCCTCACTTTGTACCATCAAGGTCGATCCACACTATGATCCTATCAAAGGGAAGGCCGTCATGGTTACAGGTTCTAATCCAATTCCATCCGTTGGCTGCTCTATAGATGGGGTTGTTGAGGCCCCTTGGACTAAACCGGACATGGGTAGAGTGAAACTAAACACAGATGCTTCGCTTGCTGGAGAGGAAGCAGGATCTGGTATGATTCTAAGGGATCATGAGGGTTCCATTATCTTCACTTCATGTAGACACATACAGGGAGGCTGTGATGTTCTGTAAGCCGAGCTCCTGGCCTTGCGATGGGGTATCTTGCTGGCGCTACAATGGAGCAACTTACCTTTGGATATTGAGTCGGATTGTCTGGAAGCGATCAAGATGATAAGAGGTGGCAGCAGTAACAAGTCTAGGTTTGCTTTCATTATAAGAGAGATCATCAGTAGTTTGGGGGAACGAAGTTCTTGCATTGCTCACACTCGTCGGAGTTGTAATAAGGCTAGTCATTCCTTGGCTAACTTTGGTAGGTTGCATCGCCGAACTGTTGTTTGGCTAGGCTCTGGTCCGGAAGAAGTCCTGGAAATTGTTGGACGAGATTGTAACATGTAAACCAAAGTGAGTAATGCATGATCTTTATACCGCAAAAAAGAGAGTATATGGTACAATCCTTCGCCAAAGGAGATCAAATAGTTTCGGCATCGATCCCGTTGCTGCACTCAGAGCATCTCCAGCCGCGCCCCCAACAGGCCCCCCCAGGCGACTTTTTCAGCGCCGGCGCCAAAAAAACGCCCCAGTCGCGCCCCCAGGACGATGGAAAGCAGCGCCGGTTCGGCCCTTTCTTACGCCCGGCGGCCGCATGCCGAACCCAACACGCTGGGGGCGCTTGGGGGCTCCAGCGCAAGGGAAAAGCGCGGCTGGCCCACGCCGTCAGGTGAAAAGTCAAGATT
>NC_057813.1:576161179-576162767 GCF_018294505.1 Triticum aestivum | reverse complement strand
GCTCTCGGCCGCCACAAGCTATATCCCGGCGCCGCCCGCCGCCCTGCACCGGTAGATAGCCATTCCCGGACGGAAAAATAGCTGAGGTTCGCCGCGGTAGCCCCTCCGACAACAGCTGGGCGTTTCCGGCCGCGGAGGGGCAGTTTAGCGGCGGGTGCACGCCCACCGGGCGCAAGATGTTCGGCGATTTGCCTGCCTCGGTGATGGACTCGGATGATGAGGAAGTGCTTGCCGCGCTGCTGGAGGAGGAAGCCGAGGCCGACGTCCAGGAAGAAGAGCATCTCATGGTGCTCGCCGCCCTCGCCCAGCTGCTGGCGATCAATGAAAAGCCGCAGCGAGGTGGCTCGGCGCCGGGGCGGGTGAAAGCAAAGAACCGACATCGTCTCGAAGGCTACTGCATGCTCTACTCCGACTACTTCACTGATGCTCCACTTCAGGGCGACAGAACATTTCGGCGACGTTATCGGATGAGCAGAAAGCTTTTCCTCGGGATTGTGAATTCCATCCGGGAGTTCGACAACTACTTCAAATGCAAAATGGATTGCACCGGCAAACTTGGATTCACCTCGATCCAGAAATGCACAACAGCGATGAGGATGAATATGGACCTATTCTCGCCCATATGGGCCCTTTTCGCTGAAATAGGGCTTCAAATGTGGTCCAACATCAACGTCTGGGGGCGAGCTGGGGGCGACGACTGAGCGCAAAACCGCCCCCAACGCTGAACGAATCGCCGGCTCGCCCCAGGGGGCGATTTTTATGCGTCCTGGAGGGGCCAACGGCTAGAGATGCTCTCACGTTCCCTCTTCTAGTCACCAAGCATCCAATCGACAGGACATTACTCATCGGTCTACACGCGGTCATGTGTTAGTAGCGGCCATGCAGGAATAATATTCCGACATATATTCGTTCCGTTTCGGAAAAAAAAATCCATATATTCACACCTACTCTAACTTGGCTTATACTAGATCATAGATGGCCAAGTACATGGTAGCGCGCAACGATTCCCATCCCACTTTACGTGGAGAGAGCGAGGATTAAGCTCAACTTTTTTATTGCCGGTCATAACTTTCCTTCACATTACTCGTTTTGTTAAAAAGTATAGCATCACTCTATGTAAAATGAGTCTTTTTTGTGTGACCTTTTCTACGATAATAGTGTAAATACCGGCGGGATTTTTGTTCAGTTGAGGAGGTCACATGTATCATTTTCGATTGCTATCGATGTCGATCTGCACATTGGTTAAGGCAAAAGCTACGCATTCCAAAGGAAAAGACCTTTTGACCGCAAGAAAAAAAGATCCTACTGAAATAGAAGCGAAAAGTGAGGCCAAACTAGAAAGTGGCTCTCCACTAATGACAAGGAAATTAATATGAGTTGAGACAAAATCAGTAATATTGGTAGACCCATCGATGGTCGAATGAACTCCTTGGTCAGTAAATCATTGGTAACTGTATTGGGAAGAGAAAAACATTTAGTTTTCCTTTTTGTCAGTAAAAGAAAAGAAGAGTGGTATCCAAACATGTGTTTTTTTTCGCGAATACGCAAAGCTTGCGTATCATTCATTGATAGGTCGAAAAGAGAATAC
>NC_057813.1:576138879-576160907 GCF_018294505.1 Triticum aestivum | reverse complement strand
GTCGCTAGCGCGAGCATGATAGAGAGTGGGTATGCTCAGCCCCAAAACAATCATGTAGCGTCTAAGGTGCTATGGCGGCTAACCCAGACGCTCCTGCCTTGATCCAGGAGCTCGCTTCATTGCGGATGTTGAGGCATAGCTGCGTAGCTGAGGGGGTGCTGCCGTCAAACACGCAGGAGTTGCGGTGCCTCCAGATAGACCAAGCGATGAGCAAGATGAGCGAGGAGAGGCCCTTCCTGTGCGCCGCCGGGGCGTTGCCCGTGGTAGCGTGCCACCAGTCGAGGAACCGAGTGCCGACAGTTGGCGCATGAACTGTGAAAGTGCACCAAGCAAGGCAGTTGTGCCAAACCTGCCTCGAGAAGGGGCAACCAGTCAGGAGGTGCTCCATGGATTCGATCTCCTGGTCGTAGAGCAGGCAGAGGGCATGGTGGGGGAGGCCGTGGCGAGCTAGGCGCGCGGCCGTCCAACACCGGTCCTGGAGCGCAAGCCACGCGAAGAACTTAATCCGGAGGGGTGCCTAGGTTCTCCAAGTCAGCTGCCAGTGCGGCGCACGGATGGAACCAGCAAAGAGTGCAATGTAGCGGGACTTAGCGGAATAGCAGCCGTTGCTTGTCCAGCGCCAACTCAAGCGATCCGGCTCGTCGGAGAGAGTGGTATGCTGGAGGTGGCGCCAGAGCTCAACGTACTGGACCATGGCCACCGGAGTGAGAGCTCCTCGAGGGTCACGGGTCCAGGCACGGTGGAGAAGGCCGTCCGCCACGGTGCAGGAACGGCGGCATCGGCGGGGAACAAGGGAGGCGAGGGCTGGAGCCAGCTCGGAGATGGAATGGCCGTCCACCCAATGGTCCTCCCAGAAGAGGCAGGATCGCCCGTCACCCACGGTCCACGTAGTGGAGGCGCGGAAGATGGCGCGAGCCTCCGGGTCGTCGGGCAGCTTGAGGTGACGCCAAGGGCGAGACAGATCCGTGCGCTGAAGCCAGCACCATCTCGTGCGCAGCGCGATGCCGAAACGCCGAAGATCCAGGATGCCGAGGCCGCCAAACTCGAGAGGTCGACACACCTTTTGCCAGTTAACCAGGCAGTGCCCACCGTTGGCCTCGCGGCGCCCGTGCCAGAGGAACTCTCTGATGATGCGGTTGACACGTTTGAGAACCGGTTGGCAGATCGCCATGGCCATGAGGAGGTGGATCGGCATAGCAGATAGCACGTGCCTCACCAGAGCTAGGCGCTCGCCCCTCGAGAGCATGGAGGCGCGCCATGTGGAGAGCTTCTTGACCAGGCGGTCCACCAAGGGTTGAAGAGTCGAGGCCGGCACCTTACACACCGAGAGAGGAAGGCCCAGGTAGAAGATGGGGAAGCTGGCAATGGGGTAGGACAGCACAGCAGCTATGCAAGACGTCTCCTCGTCGATGCAGTGGATGGGAGTGGCGGAGCACTTGGCGAAATTCATATGGAGGCCCGATGCTTGCCCAAAAGCATGCAGGATGGAATGCACCGCCGTCAGCTCGGCCCTGTCCGGATGGCAGAAGATGACGACGTCGTCGGCGTAGAGGGACACACTAGGGGCAACATGGCGTGGGGTCAGGCGCCGGAGGATGCCCATGCCCGTGGCGTGCTGCATGAGGGAGTTGAGGACGTCGATCACCAAGGTAAAGAGCATGGGGGACACCGGATCACCCTGACGGAGCCCTTTCGCATGGGGGATGAAGTGGCCATGCCTCCCATTGACAAGGACGCGCGAGGTGGCCGTGGATAGCACGATGGACACCCATTCGCACCACCGGCGACCAAAGCCAAGGTGCTGCAGTACCTCGAGGAGAAAAGGCCAGGAGACGACGTCGAAGGCGCGAGCAATGTCTAACTTGAGCAGCACGTGGTTGGCCTTGGAGTGATGAAGATGTCGGGCCGTCTGTTGGACAAGTAGGAAGTTGTCGTGGATGCAACGGCCGGAGATGAAAGCACTCTGACTTGAAGAGACGAGCTCGTTGAGGCGGGGAGCGAGCCGCAGGGAAAGCACCTTGGCGACGAGCTTGGCGGTGAGATGAATCGGGCTTATGGGTCGATAGTCACACAAGGCGGCCGCGTCAGCGCGATTGGGCAGCAGGGTAATGAATGCCTCGTTCAGACAGTGGAAACCTTGCCCGTTCATGTGGTAGAGCTTGTCAAAAGCTTCCATGAAGTCGCTCTTGACCACGTCCCAGCAGGAGCGTAGGAATTCGGCTGAGAAGCCATCTGGACTAGGGGATTTGCCTGTGGGTAGCTGCTTGACGGCGTGCCAGACCTCGTCCTCGATGAAGGGCAGCTCGAGCAAGGAGAGGTCGAAGGATCTGGGATCAATTGCATCCAGGTCCAAGGAGAACTCGCGTGGGTCGGTGGCGCCGATGATATTCGAGAAGTGGTGGAAGGCGGTCTCGACCATGGCATCCTCATCATAGGTGGTGCTGTCACCGTGGCGGAGCGAGAGGATGCGGGTGCGCTGCTTCCGGTGCGAGGCCTGGATGCGCAAAAAGGCCGAGGAGGCCTCGCCGTCGCGGAGCCAAGCTAGGCGAACACGCTGGCGGAGGATGGTGCGCTCCAAGGAGGCCAACCCAAGGTAGGCGCCCTTGAGCCGCCGTCGGAGCCAAGCTTCCTGGGCGGAGAGAGGCCGGAGGTCTTGTGCCGCGTCGAGGCGAGCGATGAGTTCCCGGGCGACCATGAGTTGCAGGGAGACGTCGCCGATGGACTTGGCACTCCAGCTCTGCAGCCGCCGAGCCGTGATCCGGAGGCGATCAAAGATCCGGCGGAATGGATCAGGGTCAGGCTGCACGGAGGACCAGGCGTCCGAAACGACTTGCTGGAAGCCTTGCATCTTCGACCAAAATTGCTCAAAGCGAAAGCGGCGCGGCCCTGGAGAACGCGGGGCGCAATCGACCACAAGCGGGCAATGATCCGAGGCAGCGGAGGACAGGCACCGAAGAAGGCAGCTCGGGTGAGCAGATTCCCAGGAGGAGGTGCAGAGGACACGATCTATGCGGACCAGGGTGGGGTTGTCGCGCTCGCTAGACCACATGTAGCACCTGCCGTGAAGGTACATGTCACGCAGCTCCATGTCGGCCATGAAGCGGCGAAAACGCCTGATGAGGCGCATGTTGAGCCGAGAGTTGTTCTTGTCTACCGCGGCCTCGATCATGTTGAAATCGCCGCCGATGATCCAAGGGCCAGCGCAGAGGGCACAAATGTCCTGAAGATCTTGCAGGAAGGTGACCTTGTCAGCGTCCGATTGCGGTCCGTACACACCCGTGAGCCACCAAGGGCAATCACCAGTCAGCAAAGAAACCGTGGCGGTGATGTGGTGCGTGCCGAAGATTGGGATGGAAACCACGATCTCAGAGCTTCGCCAAGCGAGAAGAATGCCACCACACGTGCCCACCGCGGGCAAGAAGAAGAAGGCATCGAAGGTCGGGCCTAGGGTCTCCGAGACAAGAGTGGGTGTGAGGAGCTTGAGTTTGGTTTCTTGCAAACAAATGACGGCGGGAGGGTCCGAGGAGATAACACTGCGGACGGCGGCGCGCTTGGCACCAGAGTTGAGGCCGCAGACGTTCCAGAATATAATCTTAGGGTTGCACTCCATATGACAAGACATGAGTCCCAGGGAGAGACTAGCTCTAGGGCGGACTAAGCAGCCGCAATGCCCGACGAAGATGGAGCTAGAATGGGCAGCACGCCATCCACGGGGACATCCCACCCGTAGAAATCGGCGAAGGCTTGCAGGACATCTGGGGCGAGGGGCCGCTCAAACGACTTGGCGTACTTATCCAGCGCGACAGGATCAACGGGTTTGTCGTCGTGGAGGAGGCCCAGACGTCGGAGTAGCACCCTCTTGGCCTTCATCTCAGAGTCTAGGCCACGGTCAGCTTGGACGATACGGTGGCTCCTGCGTGGGGTGAAATTGGGTGGAATTTCACGTCTACGACGGCGAGGCGGGGGCTGCAGCACCGGGTTCAGTCCATGTTGCACAGAGAGGACAAAAGCATCCAGGGCGTCGTGCATCGCCACCGAGCTAGCTGGGGCCGCAGCAGGGACGTGGCCAGGATCTTGCATGGCCTGGATGGGAATCAAGGCCAAGGATTCGTCCACCGGGCGCGGAATGGAGGGGCCCGCCTCGGGGACGCCAATGGAGCCAGTGGAGCCGCAGACCTGGGGCCCCGCCCCTGAGCAGGAATAGGAGTTGTGGTTGGCTGCAGTAGCACGGTCAGAGCAGGGGTGGCGGGGTCCGAGACGAGCGTGCTGGAGGGGACCACGGCTGTCGGAGAGCAGACTAGAGGCTGCAAGGCAGCACCCGACAAAGCAGCTCCCGCAGGGCCAGCAACGTGAGTTGACCAAGGGCAATCTGCCCGTTGTCCACCATGGCTTGGGGAAGCGGTCTCTCATTGGCCGCAAGCAGGCCAGAGGCCACCAGCGCAACGACTGTGCGGTTGGGACCTGGCATGGGAGGCCGGTCCGTGCATGCAGGCGGGCCCGCAAGCTGGGAAACCTCCAAAAACGTGGCAGGCGCAGACTCCAAAAGTGGAAGGTCGCCTGTTGCCGGCAGGGGAGAGAAGCTCACGCGATCGAGCACGGGCGGGCCAGCAGCCCCGGAAAGCGCGGAAGGGTGGGGCCCGAGCACGCCACCCCAGATGCGAGCCGCCGAAGGGGAGGTGCGGCGGCGCCGGCGACGCGCACCCGCCCCATTGCCACGCCGCACCTGAGGAGCACCGCCAGGCCCGCTAGGGGACGGGAAGTCATGGCGGCGCGGGTAAGGAGGCGGGACAGGCTGTGACAAAGATTGTACATATTATGGAGCGTGCCTTTTTTTTGCGAGTGTATGGAAAGGCAAAAACTGTATAATAAAGAGAAGAAAATGGGTTAGCAAGAAACGATGCGTATGGAAAGGCAAAAAACTTTTTCTTAAGTGCGGATTGAGGAGCGTGCCATAGACGAAACGGGGCGCGCGTGTTGATTATCGAAGTGCCGCTAATAATGCACCGGTTGCGGTGTTAATCCACCCAATCCCACGATCAATCCGACAAATCGCCCTCCATTACTATCCTCGTCTCCCCCCTCATCTCTTTCCCTTTCCTTCTTCCTCCACTCTCCTCTCTCTCTCTCTCTGCTTTCTACTTTCAGCGAGCCGACCACGCTTCCCTTTCCTCCATTGGGGAGTGCACGCATCTCCATCTTCTCTCTCTCTCTCTATCTCTGCATTCTGTGTGCGACACTTGTTTATCTCTCAGAGTGAATTTGTGTGTCAGATTAATTAAGGACAAGCCCTGGGCGAGGAAAAAGGCAGGGTTGCGGTTGCCGAGCTCTCCGGTCCGCCGCCTCGGTGCTCCCTTCGTCAGCATCCACCTATCCCTCCCTCTCTCTCTCTCTCTTCCCCAGACCCCTGTGTCCACTGCACTGCACAGCATCATCCTTAAATACTCTCGCCCCCCTCCCAACAAGTCCCGCAGCTAAGCTAGCGCACCAGCACCACACATTCCGCCTCCAACTGCGACGCCGGCCAGCAGGTCACATACGACTACGAGGGTGGGAAGCAGGTCGCCGGTAGAGGACCAAAAACACGCCAAGAGTGTGAGGGAGATCATGGCTGGCAGGCAGGAGAAGAGCTACTTCGACGTGCTGGGCATCTGCTGCCCGTCGGAGGTGCCGCTGGTGGAGAAGCTCCTCGAGCCGCTCCCCGGCGTGCACAAGGTCACCGTGATCGTGCCCTCCAGGACGGTGATCGTCGTGCACGACGCTGCCACCATTTCCCAGGCCCAGATAGGTGAGCCAACCAACGCATGCATCAAGTCGAACATGTTGCTTTCCTCCGGATATATTCACCTCGCTTTGGCTTTTCGTGCGCTTCTTGAACCGGATTCACAAGGTCACCATTAGATTTTACTTGAATATTCGTGATGATTTTTTTGGTTAATCAAATAAATAGCGTAGGACAATTAGCAAGTCCGCTCTATTTACTACACATACTATCCATCGATAAAAGTACACATAACTCAGCACCCAACCACGACTGACGACTCGTCAGTCGTCACCTTTCTGGTGGCGTGTCGTGTCGTGTCAGATAGAGTCCTAGAGGAGAGGGAAGGCCACATACAGAAAGTCAGAAACTGTCCCTAAAAAAAAGAGTCAGAAACTGAAGCTTTTTTCCGGCCGATTCTTATTTTCTGTCGTTTCAGTCAAGGCGCTGAACGGGGCGCGGCTGGAGGCGTCGGTGCGGGCGTACGGCGGCGGCGCGGACAAGATCAACAAATGGCCGAGCCCCTACGTGCTCCTCTGCGGGGTCCTTCTGGTCGCCTCGCTCTTCCAGCACTTCTGGCACCCGCTGAGGTGGCTCGCGCTCGTCGCCACGGCCGCCGGCCTGCCGCCCATCGTCCTCAGAAGCGTCGCCGCCGCGCGGAGGCTCACCCTGGACGTCAACATACTCATGCTTATCGCAGGTAAGTGTGTAGGAGTATTCTTTTCTGCCAGGTGGATGTGGCCGTGTCATGTCGCCGCAGATAGGGCATCAGATTCCTTTAGCACGATCGAAGTAACATTTCGTTCCGGTCATTATTTTTAGATATTTTGTTTGCGTACTAGAATCAATTCCGACAAAATGGGGCATTTATTAGTTAGACAAGGGATATTTTTGAGAAATGCATGATTGCAACTGGATAACATGTTTTGCTTTGTTTTTTCACGCACAAAGATCTATGTGCATCACTCGATGTAGAGGATCGAGGCCGAGAACATTCCCCGCTTTTCTTAATAAAAATAGGGATTTGCGGCCGGTACATTCCTTTCAAAGGGATAGGATCTCTGCTTTTCTTTCTTAGAAGAAAAAATATGTAAATTATGATTAGAAAAATATGCAAATTTTGATAATTGATTGTGTCATGACATCTTACAAGAGGTAACTCTCAAGGCATCTATTTGTAGCTATATATAGTGAGAGTTGTAACTAGAATTTCTTGCCATCAGTTCGTTTACTTACTACTCAGTTATTGGCACAGAGGCCGGGGCAAACCCCTTTTTTGGAAAAAAAAAATCTCATGCATGCATCCAGGATGACCCAATGATGTTGTCATTTCATCACATACCCATCGATCGTACTACTCTCAACCGTTCCCGTTAAGATGCTTTACCCGCAATTTTGGCAGGCAACCAAAATGAATGCAAAGAGCTGGCTTTCTTGCATGTTTTACTTACTTTGCTGCCTAGCTTCAAAAAAAAAAAATACTTACTTTGCTGCCACATTTTCAGTCGGTGGGGCAGTTGCACTCAAGGACTACTCCGAGGCCGGCTTCATCGTCTTCCTCTTCACCACGGCGGAGTGGCTCGAGACAAGGGCGAGCTGCAAGGTCTCACAATCTCTTTCCTTTCCCTCTCGCTCTCAAGTAACCACACATACACAAAGTCAAGTTTCGTCATTAGAAGGGAAGAAGAAGAAAAAGGAATAGTTGCAGGATCTTTAGGCTCAAAACAAGAAACAGTTGCATGATTGCCGATCGAGGTCCTCTCATTAGAACCCACTTAGCAGTGAAGGGGTCCATGCATTCCTTTACAACATTAGAGACTTGTGGGATATCTGGCCGTGCACTAGCTAGCCAGCCCCCCATACATCTTTACCAAGAGACCATGCCTGTCCCGAAATTGTCAGCCAAGAGACAACAAGTGCTTTATGCCTAGTGGAGTTAGATAATCCGGGAACCTAGTTATTTACTTATTTCTTGGAAATTAAAGAAGGTTGGCAGGTAAAATGCAACTTTATTATTAGTCCCCTGCTAAAAGCAATACATGCATCTCTTTGTACTACATGTTCTTAAAGGCACTAGCTAGGTGCGTGCTATCCTTTTCCATGTAAGAAGATAATTAGATGCTCCGTTGACGTGTACAGGCCACTGCCGGGATGTCGTCGCTGATGAGCATGGCACCACAAAACGCTGTGCTAGCAGAGACGGGGCAGGTGGTCGTGGCGCAGGACGTGAAGGTCGACACGGTGATAGCTGTGAAGGCGGGGGAGGTCGTTCCGATAGACGGTGTCGTCGTCGATGGGCGGAGCGAGGTCGACGAGCAGACCCTCACCGGAGAGTCCTTCCTGGTGGCCAAACAGACGGACTCGCAGGTCTGGGCCGGCACCCTCAACATAGACGGTACGTGCTAACAGACATTGTCTCAGTTTTGTCCGGTTAAAAAGAAAAAACAATCTGTCTGTGCTCTGTATACATTACTGGCAATGGTAATTTCAGGCTACATTTCTGTGAGGACAACGGCTATGGCCGACAACTCGGCGGTGGCCAAGATGGCGAGGCTGGTTGAAGAGGCCCAGAACAGCAGATCAGAGACGCAGAGGCTGATCGACACCTGCGCCAAGTACTACACTCCTGGTATATAAGCTGCTAGACAGATTCAGATACTTGTACAAAAACAGTTCATCATTTGGGTTTTCTTTTCTCACTGTTTTCCATGAGTGCACCTGCAGCGGTGATCGTCATGGCAGCGGCGGTGGCGGTGACGCCTGTGATCGTGAGAGCGCACAACCTGAGGCACTGGTTTCAGCTGGCCCTGGTCCTCCTGGTGAGCGCCTGCCCATGCGCTGTAGTTCTCTCGACGCCGGTCGCCACCTTCTGCGCGCTGCTCAAGGCCGCCAGGACCGGGCTGCTCATCAAAGGTGGGGATGTCCTCGAGTCCTTGGCCGGGATCAAAGTCGCGGCTTTTGACAAAACTGGCACGATTACAAGTGGAGAGTTCGCCGTCGCAGAGTTCCGGGCAGTCGTAGAACGTGTTGCAGATCAACAGCTGCTCTACTGGTGAGTGTCACTTCCCTGTACATGTCACACTCTGCATCAACTTCTTTTGGCACTTTTGCTTTCTTTAAGTTTCTTATGTGTTGCCTATTTATGTATATGTACTTAATTTCATGGATTCTGCAGGGTGTCGAGCGTGGAGAGCAGGTCGAGCCACCCAATGGCAGCTGCCCTTGTTGATTATGCTCGATCAAACTCGGTGGAACCAAAATCGGAGAATGTCTTGGAATTTCAGATTTACCCTGGTGAGGGGATTTACGGTGAAATCGACGGACAAGGTGTATACATCGGGAACAAAAGGATCTTGTCAAGGGCTTCATGTGAAACAGGTTGGTAAAGAAATGTGAAACAGTTCTGTTGCTAGTTGCCACTGAACCTCAGGAATATCAGTGAACATGCCCTTTCAACTTCAAGTCTTAATTCCTATGTTTATTTTCAATTTCATGGTCTGAAACACGATTTTGTGAGTTGCTAAATGATCTTGTTCGAATCTTTTCATGTTCTAGTTCCAGAGGTAAATGACATCAAAGGGGTCACCGTTGGATACGTGGCCTGCAACAAGGAGTTGGTCGGGCTATTCGGCCTCTCGGACGTCTGCCGAACTGGATCAGCCGAAGCCATCAGGGAGCTGAGATCAATGGGCATCAAGTCAGTGATGCTCACAGGTGATAGCACTGCCGCTGCCACCTACGCACAGAACCAGGTAAAAATATAATAAAATCACTTGCAGTTGTGCACTGTCTTCACTCTCTAGGACGCGACCCAAAAAGCATCTAATTAACTTGTGCGTTTTCTGGCAGCTGGGAAATGTTCTAGCCGAGGTTCACTCTGAACTGCTGCCGGTGGACAAGGTGCGGATCGTCGACGAGCTCAAGGTGAGGGACGGCCCAACGCTGATGATCGGCGACGGCATGAACGACGCCCCGGCGCTGGCCAGGGCCGACGTCGGCGTCTCGATGGGCGTGTCCGGCTCGGCCGTGGCCATGGAGACGAGCCACGTCACGCTCATGTCCAACGACATCCGCAGGATCCCCAAGGCCATCCGGCTGGCGAGGAGGACGCGCCGGACCATCCTCACCAACATCGTCTTCTCGGTCGCCACGAAGCTCGCCATCGTCGGGCTCGCGCTCGCCGGGCACCCGCTCGTCTGGGCGGCGGTGCTCGCTGACGTCGGCACGTGCTTGCTGGTGATCATGTACAGCATGATGTTGCTGAGAGGGGGAGACGGTGGGAGGGGGAAGAAATGCTGCGCTTCTTCTCACCAAGGGTCTCACTCTCACCCCGAGAAGCACGGCGGTCCGTGCAAATCAGCAGGCGGCTGCGCAGGTTCGTCTGCTGGTGGCCATGCTTGCGGCGATGAACATCATCATTCATCACCACGGGCATGGCGACCACCAAGAGCCGGGCAGCCCGCACCACCCACACAAGCATGGATGTGAAGATCATGGCCATGGCCATGGCCACAGCCACAGCCACTGTCAAGATCATGGTCAGGGCCACCACCACACCAAAGAGGCGAGCAGCCAATTGGTGACAAGCAAGAACCATTTCCATGGCCATGGCCACTGCAAAGAGAAGCACGATGAGCAGAGCATCAACTCAGCCGAGGCAATCCGAGAGCACTCCATACTGATCGATGCGTCAGCTGCTGACCAACAACAAATCAAGTGCAGTCACCAGAGCGAAGAACACGAGGCAGAAAACTGCGGGCATCACGCCAAGGCGAAAGCCTGCACCCCAGCTCCGGCCGACTGCTGCGACACGGTACGCGACGAGGGATGCGCAACCAAAGCGAGGGACGTGTGCTCGAGCCGGCGGGCTGGTTGCACTGCCGGAGAAACCAGGCGATGTTGCCGGAGCAGCAGGGCGAGCAGGTGCGGCGGCGGCCACGCAAGCATGCTGAAGCTGCCTGAGATCGTGGTGGAGTAGGAATGTAGGATGGAACTACTATATATCAGCAAGCAGCAGCAGCAGTTCAAGAAGAAGCCTTTGCTGCTGCTGAAAATCGGTGGGAGGGGATGCTGCTTTCTTGTGTCCTCTCCCTGTTGATTGATCCGGCATCGAATTTTAACATAAAAGGATGCTAGCCGACTTGCCTCCACGGAGCTCCCTCGATTTGATGCACTTCTGACCGTTCGATCATAGTCAATCTGGTCTTCTGGCTCTTCTCAGACGTCAGATCTTTACCTACAGTCAATCTGATTTTCACCCGTCGGTAGTTCTCCGTAGCCTATGACTGGTGGGCTCGTTGCTCACGTCTATTGGCCGGGTGAGACATTTCGACGTGCGAGCCAATCCTCCCCTCACGCGCGGCACACGGTGTATGGCACCGCACAAACCCTACCCCCGATCCATTGGTGTTTCACCCTTTCTTCCCCTTTCCTCCCCTTCCCTTCAGCCGCCACACCTCCTCTCACGTGCTTGCCGCCGCCACGGCCTCGCTGCGCCCGCCACTAGATCTGCGCCCTCGAGGGTGACGGCGAGCTGAAGACGATGAGCAGCGGCGCGTGGGGTTCGTGCAGGTCCTCGGCTCGCCCGTACCTCACCAGTCCGCCGGGCAAGCAAGCCCGTGGGAGACGAGCGCACGGAGGTCAGCGGCAAGTGCTCCAGAGAGGAGAGAAGGCGGCACTCTAGGTGGCGGCGCTGGGCCAGCAAAATCAGGTGGTGGCTGAGGTACACGAGAGCGAGGTGGTGCTGGAACGCATGGGGGCCGGCAGCAAGTCGCCGAAAGTGCACAACCACTCCGACGAGGTGGTGGTGGCCTGCTTGCCCATGGTGAGCCATTGTTCTTTGCTCCTCTCTTCTCATGACAAGGTTTGACGGACACCGAAGCCGTCTGCTCCATCCGCCAGCATGCTCATAAAGGTAGTTATAGTGAGATTGATGTTCATATTAGCTTCAATGTTGTGACATTTTTATTCGATCTGAGTTGTAATCCACTATTTTTTAGATTTTACATTTTAGTAGCAATGGGTTTCCTGCTCTACTAGCTGTGACATTTTCCATGCCTTTTCTTTTAATATAGTATAACGTCCATGCTTATGGGTTCAATTTGACAAGCTTTTGTCACCTTCCATCCTGTTTTAAGCTCTGTTGATGAATGCTTTCTACCATGTTAGTGGGAGGGGAAGGAGGCCAACGACTAGGAGAAGGAGCATGGATCATAATCGATGTTATGGGTAAAACTGCTAACAAATTGCTGCATCATCATGGGTAAGGTGTCAATACTACTAGGTAGGCATAGTGAGTATTCCACTTATTATGTTCACCTTGACACGCTTCATGGATTGTATGAATTACTTTAAATATGTAAACCTACTTTGCTGTATGTTAGTTTTAGGATGGCAACTTGCCTTTTTTTTCATGCCTTGTTAACAGTTTTGGTTCTCACAGGGTTTGAGATGTGTAGATCCAGTTCGAAGGATCAGTTGCAGGTGAGTATGTAGTATCCTTATCTATTTCATATGCTTGACTCCACTTTCATTTTCCTATGATGTATACATCGGGCTCAGGGCTTTGGCCTGTTCCATCCAAGGTGTATCATGCTTTATCTGAAACTCAAGTCATTTGATGTTGTTGGGGCTTCTTTGATCGACATGAGAAAGAAGGCATATGTGATTTTTTTTAGGCCATCTGTCCAGGTAGTGACATTCTAATATGCAAGGAATGTGTTTATTTGATTTTTTTATTCTGACATACACTAAAGTAATCATGACCATCAGTAAAAGGAACACAGTCAAAACATGATTATATTTTGTCTTGGTATACCTCATTTAGTTGTCATTTGTATATTTCAAGGAAATTATTCAATTTTTAGTTATCTTTCCATTGCTATTTTCCCTTCTATGCTTATCGGATGGGTAGACAATCTTATAAGGGGATGCAATGGATTTTTGTATTTTGGATTCTCTGGACTGAATGGGTTATATTTTTAACCCATAAAAATTACTTTGACTCCAATATGATCAACTGTGACTCGGAATATTTTTCCCAATAGTATCGGACAACATTGTAGGCACCCACCCTCCAAAGCATACATTTGCATTATCTTATTTGATTATTGAACTAACTATCAACGATCATGTATATAGACTTCCCGGAGAAATAAACCAAGATGGGTATTATCTCGTACACCACAAGGAACCTGCCCTCCTGCTCAGGTTCTGTAGCCATGGCCCTCGAGTTAGCGGAGAATGGTTATGATGAAGACTCTGATTACGGTTCTTAGGTTTCTCTTCTTCTCCTTCTTCAAATTACATTATCCTCTTTATGATTTAGCTATTCAAGTTATCTCAAGATACTGCAGCCTAGAGAGTGCGTGCTTTAGATTTAGCAGCCATACATACTGAAAGGGACACCTTTGGACTCCCTTGCCTTGATTTTCAAAAGTATAATTACTCCATGTAAAGACTGCATCCATTTTGGTATATATGTGATACTGCAGGTGTAAATTCAGAAAATGGACCTTATGGTCTACCTTCAGTGTTTGCATACTGCATAAAACTGGAGTATCCTTGTGCTCATGTGAGCTTGCTATTATACCTTGCATTTGCATTAAAATGGAGAATTTTGTAACTAAGATCCTGGTCTTTGTTCTTTCTTACATGGGATCTCTATCTTAGCTTGCAACCAATGTCAATTATACTTACTGAAAGATGTTAGGTTTACAAATCTATTTAATGACCAATGGCAAAGCTTTGCCGGCATTATGTTAATCTGAAAGGTGTATCTACATTTTTAAAGTTGTGATTTTGGCCAATTACCACTCCTATTGATCTTTGGTTTCTGTCTTTGCTACAGATCCTATGTGCCTGCTTTATTATTCTGCTGCTGTGAAACAGGCCTTGTCGCCACCTCACTTGTCATCGTAGTCGTCCCTACCTCACTCCCCTCTGCCCTTGAGGCAAGGGTATGTACCTTACTTAATTCTTCACTGGAAATTCTTTGAATTGATATACAAGTATTTCAAACACTTCATCTATTGGGGAGCTGCTATATTTTCCTCCTGTTGTCCGGCCATCGCTTGATCTTTGCGTTCCACTCGTTCCACTCCTCCTATTGGTCATAGTTTGCCTCTGCCTTGCTGTGTGCCAAAGACAGATCCAGAAGATATGGTAACTACTGTTGATGGATTGATTTTATGTATAACTCATCTATTCATAATTTTATGTTAACTTAGTTGTTGTGTTTTTCTTTTCAAATGCTTTTGTTTTATGGGAGGCTGAGGGTTTTGGAATTATTTGTATGGGTGAGTTCTTTTTCTGTAAGTGTATTTTATTTTATATGTTGCTGACTGTTTTTGTAATTTATTCTTGTTCTTTTATGAAACCGAGAAGAAAGAAAAGAACAACGAGAAATTGTTTAGCTAAATAGGCAAAGCCGCTGATGTTTACTTGCTGTTTGTTGTAGACCCTTGATGGGTCATGCTTTTGGCTACCTTTTGCGTTCCTTGACATCATCGAAGTTGAAATAAGAAGAAGATGATGATGAAATCTTGCCGAGGTGCTCCTCTCTATTTTCCTGTTACTTTCTCCATTATTCACATGTAAATTTACTAATATTGGTTTTCTAAAGTCTAAGCATGATGTGTACAGATCTGAGGATGAAGAGAAGATATGGGTTAACTTTCAGAGTGATTGAGTTGGTCAAAAAATATGAAGCACATCAAAGGGGTACTATGCAATACCTAGAGCTCGAGTAGATATACATTATTCAATTCATATTTGATTCCAGTGGTTTTACTTCCATACAACAGGCTTGTTGCTTGGCTGCTATGGAGAAGGGTATTCTTTGAAGGAGTTGTAGACCTTTTGGATATGCTTCAATTTGGACACTTTTTCAGTATGTATATGATATGGGCAGGTAAGAACGCAACTTGGTTTTGGCTCAAGTTTTACTAGCCTTTATGTCATACTCACATTTATGTTGCAGGTTACTTGTCTTTCAACCCGTTTGTTAAATTTATAGTGCATTTTTTATGGGGCAGGTTAAAGAGCCCCTGTTATTTTTCTTGGCTTTTATTTAGAAGGTGCCATATGATGGTACTAACTCTATTCTGCTATCACTTTCTACATCACTCACATTTAAATTTGCTAATATATGTTTTTTTAAACATGATATCTACGTAAAGGACAGACCCAGTGCATAGAAGCTCCCACACAAGGTGGGGTCTGGGGAGGGATTATAGGAACCTAGTCTTACCCCTGCAAAGTGCAATGCAGAGAGGCTGGTTCGAACCCAGGACCTCTTGGCACAAGTGGGGAGGACTTCACCACTGCGCCAGGCCTGCCCTCAAACATGATATCTACGTATCTGAGAATTTTTATTTGTGGGTAAGGATTCTGTATATTGATATGATGTATAAGAAAGAAAGAACTTATTGACTTATTTGGAGATTAGCTATGTAGTATAGGACTGTGATTTCCTGCAAAAAATAGTATAGGACTGTGATATTTTAAGAATTCACAAGAAGTATTTGGTATGTCCACATTTATATGATACATAGTCATGCATATCTCATCTCTTTTCCTGATCAAATGAAGCACAGGTCGTGGTAACTTTATCAGTTCCTTACATCTATTTGTGTAATGTCGATTCAGGAAATGAAAAACTTAATGTGGCTGGAGTTCTACGCGGATTAAATCTAATTATCCTTATATTTCAACTCCAATGACTCGGCCTCACATGGTAAGGCATGTTTTGTACAGGCAGTGAAAATAGGGTGCTCATTTTTATCTTACTGATTTGGATTTTGACAGTAGAATGCGGTTTTGGGCATGTGTTTCGGTTCATTGGGTTTCGACGGAATCAAAGGTCAGGAAAAATATATAGGTGTTAGTTCATTATCTTTTCAGGTTTCTTAATTATTCATACATTTGCATCTATGTTACAGGTGCTAGCTTTCATGGCTAGGATTTTTTTAGCATATTCAAATCTGTATTAGAATAAGGTTTCCCCCTTGGATGTTCCTTATGTATCCATATATTAGATTTTTGTGTGGTTCATTTGTTGCAAATATATAAATAATAATCTGATTGACTATATGCAGATTTGGTTTGAAATCTTAAAGCAGTCTCTGACAAGTTGTAGGTGAAGAAGATCATGTCCTAGCAGTTATATGCACGTGGAGTACATTTATTGTATGCATTTTGTTTAGAAGTATTCAGTTTCATAGCATAATCAAGTGTTTTTCAATACTCTCTCTCTCACACACACACAATGTCTTTAATTTCTGTTTTTTTAATGTATTGGCCTCTGAATGATCTGCATGGTATATATCTATATCGCTGAATGACCTCGACTTGTACCTTTGTGGTTTGCAAACACTAAAACATGTGTTGCTACAGAGTTATCTTAGTTTTGACGTTGATCGGTGCAGGTGGGTTCTCATGGTAGGATTTGATCCACTCGGATATCAATGGTACTGATACTTAAGTTGGCTTTCTTTAAAAAAATAAAGTATGTTATGTGTTAGTTTGGGCGCAAGCCTGTATCATGAATACATACTGCTCACAGTGCATTTGCATGAGAAGCCCTTCACAAGAAAAAACTATACATTCACATTTTTTTTGCGGAAACTATATATTTACTTATTATTCAGAGCTCACTGTATGAAATCCGAGTGGTGCTCAAGATGTTAATTAACTAGCTTTGTGAATGGGGTGGTGAAAAATACTGCTCACTTTATTTGTTTGGTCGCAAGCCTATATCATGTACACATACTGCTCAATTTATTTGAACCTTCAGAAAATAAATCAATTTGCTCAAGCCTTTCTGCTGTTGATTCCAGTTCATTGGAGTAACTTTAATATTTCTTCTCATTGCATCAATTAACATGAATGCAAAATAGATTTGTTGTCTTATGCTATCCCGTATCAGGGATGATGCCACTAAGTTGTTATAATTATGCTTGTAGTCCTTGTCGGAGTTTGGGTACTGCACTTTATAATGCAAAGGAATGGTATAAACTATAGCTGGTTCTTTCATGTAGTATGCCTTTTTCTATAATGTAAGTTATGGATGCGGTACTTCTTCGAAACCTTCATAATGCTTTTTGTCATGCAACAACTTGCTAACAAGTCCTGGTCTGTTGCAGTTGATTGCACATGTGGAGTGCTTCTGGATGCATTTATTGTCTCATGTCACAAGGATTTACAACTTTTACGAGAATGCGGGTGTAGAGTATTGATAATTCCAGATGGTTCACTTCCTACAATAGAGCACCCTACAGTACTATCAATTATTCAGTCAGAGAACCACACTATGCTGAATATATTGGTGGATCAGGTACATCGATAAGCACCCAATGTTCAGTCAGATGAAGAGAGTGAAAATATATCGGTGGATCAGGTACATTGATAAGCACCCAATGTTCAGTCAGATGAAGAGAGTGAAAACAGCGTTTACTCTGAATTTTCAGACAGAGTGGCGATGCAGCTGGAAGTTTGAGGCACTAGATTCCCCCTGATGGAGGAACAATCAAGTTAAATTTAGATGCTTCATTCTTTGCTGAGACTTGGAGGAGCTATATCGGGGCCATCGCCGGGGATCTTTTTTTGGTGTTTCTTCTATTTATCCAAGAGCATTGACAAATGTAGTTCTGTGGAAGAGGCTGAGGCTCAGGCGATGCTAGATGGATTGACAGCTCTGACATCTATGTACAACAATGTCTGTTTCCCAACTTCATGCGACATTAAGACCAGCTCTTCTTCTGTTCTTGTCCAAGTCCGGGCAGCAGAACCAGTATACCATCGCCCATGCCCTTGGTGTGTGTGTGCCAGAACTAAAGAGAACATACTCAAGATTGCAGATATCCCAGCGGAGTTACATGGGGCAGTTAAATCTGATTGTAAACAAGGTTCCCGAGTAGTTTCTACTCTGTATCTAAAACATGCATCCGATGGAATTTTTTTTTTAATATTGTGATGTATTTCAGGAAGCGGATTAGGAGCACTCGGGTGCTCTACCCCCCTGTGTAGCACCCGAGAGCTCCTATGCATTTTCGTGCATTTCACTCCTTTTGTCATGGAAGTAGATAAGGCCTCACCGGTTCGGGTGTGACCGTAAATTATGTCAGTTATTTTGAAGTTATTCTAATCTCGTACACACACAAATTTGCAATTATTCATCTACTACTGGAATTTGGATTTATTTTATCGATGCAAATTGGATTGTGCTGTTGTGTCGCGTTCGTGTGATTTGATTTCTTAGCTGTGTTCTTAATATATTGATAGAAACACCAATTTCTAAAGCAAAATAAGGCATCCTTAACTTGTTTTATATGTCGTGTTAAGTATAAGCATGTTATTAAGCAAAATGATATGTATATATTTTTTATACAAAGGGATCTAAATTCTTACTATGCTTGCTTCCTCAAACAAAATACTACCAAAAAATGCACATATTTTTCAACACAATGTGGTTTTTGATGAGACTTTACGCTAGCAAATTGAAATGTGTTTATAGATGTTATTATAGACAACGGGCCTATTTTTATTATTATTATAGGGTGTTAAAATTGTTATCGTATGTACACCACTCCATCGGAGCTCATGGACGCTCCTTCATAAGAGGAACTATCATCGGATCCATCTGAGTTGCTGTCTGAGTTTTCGTCAGAGCCATTGTCGGCGCTTCCATCAGAATTGATATCCACATGCTCAGTTTGAGATCCCCTCATGCTCAACTGTCGCACTGACCTACGACACCATCGATTCTCAATCAAAACAATGGCAGCTTATAAATAACCATCAATTTACTTCCATATGAGTGCATCCCTAAACAGAAAGGATCGCAACACAAGATTTATAATGCCTAAAAAACGAGCCAAAAGGAGTGGGAATCGCCACAAAAAAGAGGGGACATGCAAGATCGAGATAGATGGACGTAAATCCATGCATGCAGACAAATCCGAAATCAAAAGAGGCGAGAAATCACACCGGTCGCGGCTGACGAAACGCCTCTGTCACCCAGCTAAGGAACCGAGAAAGAAAGGAAGGGGATACACAGTCTTCGCTGGCTCCGCCCCCTGCCGCTTCATATTCAGCTCCTCACGGGCCACAGATATCGCTCTACGTGGGCTGGGCTAAATAATATATGGGCTATTCTAATACCTCCTTATCCCTATATCTCCCTATATGCACAACAAAGACATGTTTTTTTCTTAGGTTTCTTATCTTTTCCCCTCTTTTTTTGCAGGAAATATATGCATGGTCAGGTTTCTCATCATGATAACCATGTTTTCAAACTTACTAAAAAAATACAACCATGCCAACTTTACTCTCTCATCATAGTGGCCATATTTTCAAACTGAACATATTCATATCATGCAAATTTTTCCTTTTCCCAGACTATTATTTAACAACGTAATAAACATGTTTACAAAATAGCATGATTTAGTTGAAGGTTCTTGCAACATGAAACTATTTTCATCGACAACATGTCTTCAGCAGATCTCTGCGCCATTTGGCGCAACGGGTCAACTAGTAACAGTAGAAATGGGATCGTAACGTCCTAGTGGGCTCCTTTTAAGAGAAGTTCGTGTTTGTTTTCTGTTGGCTAAGGTGTACCTTACTTGAGTTTTGTTTATCAAAGAGAAGTCTACCATGAATGTCACATGGATTTTTGTCTTAAACTGGTACTCCCTCCGTTCGGAATTACTTATCGCGAAAATGGATGTATCTAAACGTATTTTAGTTCTAGATACATTCATTTCCGAGACAAGTAATTCCGAACAAAGAGAGTAGAATAAAACAGCAATGCTACGTGTTTCGTAAATCTTCTTCAATTTCGACTACAAATATATGGAAACATAATTGCCTTCATAAGATCAAAATAGATTGGAATTACTAGATTCCAAACCACCGGCAGATACCTAGTGTTGGATTGGATTGAGCAGCCGTGATCTTCGTTTGATTTGTCTTTCATTTCTGCACCATCCCCCGTCCAACGTGCGACGTGCTAAAAACCAGTTTGCAGCGCTCCTATCGTCTGATTTGGCACGGCAGGCAACGCTGGCTCCAGCAGCCGCGGTAAAATGCAACGCGCAAAAATGCCCCGCGCGCGAGCAGCCGGCATATGCTATATGTTGCATTTTGGACACAAAATGAATTTCAGACATCATAAAACAAAGACATGGCATATAATTTAAATCACACAAACAAGTTGATGACTAAAAGTTCATGCCCACAAGTTCAAATTCATGCCCACAACATTATCCAACCAAGTTTAAAAATGCAAACCAAGTTCATGACACAAACGGAAGGCACAACAATCAAGCCACATCCTCGTCTTCATCCTCATCTTCCTCTGATTCATCCGACTCCTCCGAAGACGATTCTTCCTCCTCCTCTTCATTGTCGCACGCCGCATCCTCATCACGTGAAGCTCGGAAGGTGTTGGCAAGATATTCAACGACATCTTCATGTGAAGGTGTGTGAGGCACACCGGTGGCGTCCGGAGGTGCACCCATGCCTCCAATGAGAGACGCAAAACTCATGCCTCCCATGCCGGCCATGCAGCCCGGAGGTGCTCCGAAGCCACCCATGGGACCCATGCCGCCCATGGTAGCTCCGAAGTCACCCATGCCTCCCATGTCGTTGCGCCCGTCGCATGCCCTGCAAGCTTTTTCCTTGACGGTTTCGAGGAGCCGGAGCCGTCCGCCGCCTTTTTCTTATTCGCGGATGTCTTGCCCCTTCTTCGGTCCCGCCGCATTTCGGAGCTTCGCGAGGGGGCACATGGCTTTACGGCGCGACGCCACCCACTGCCGAGGTCATCCGCGGCGGCATGAAGAGGCCGCGCGTGATGCTGGTGCTTGGAGGAGCTCCAGCGGGGGCGAAGCCAAAGCTCCCCGCGCTAGGGTTTGTATCGGCGGCGGCCGCGACGACGGCGATGGAGGGGTCGCGGCTGTAGGAAGGGGTGAGGGGGGTGCCGGCGCGGGCGTCCATCGGGTCACAATTCGTCGGTGACGGCGTGTGCGGGGCAAAGGTGGCGCGGCGAAGAGAGTGCGGCGCGAGCGCTCGAGTGTGTCGCGCGCGATGATGATTCGGACCGCGCGCCCAACTCTATATGCCCGCGTGCGCTTGTTGCGGGTCTGCTGAAACCCCTCTACCTACTGCACGCGCGCTAAAAAGGGCAAATTTGCGGCGCGGTGCTCATTTAGCGTGACTGTTGGAAATGCTCTAAGCGGCCGAACGCTGCAAGTGCAGGTCATGCTAGTAGTGTTTCCTGCGCACGCTGCTAGTAACGTGTTACCAGTGCGCCGCTCGGACACCGCTAGCAGGTAACTTCCAACGCCGCTAACGAGGGAATCATGTACTAGTGTAATGTTATTTTCTTGTGGAGTCTTTCAATATATATTTATGAGTTAATTACACCTGGGTACGTAAACTTGCGCGGCAGTAACGAATTCATACACAAACAAAAAAACAAAAAAAATCAGACATTACCTCTGATGCGGACTCATTAAGGCCCAAATGGCATCCAAAGTGGACACATGTGCTGCCATGCACGCCTGGGTCGGTCCACTGTGCCATGCATTTTTTGCAGATAACCGCCCCCCAGTTTCATTGAAACTGACCCTCCGCCCATTCCTCTGTATCCCCAATCCCTTTCTCCAGATCCCTAACTGCTGCGGACGGCCAAGGCGACGCGGCGGTCGCCCTTCTCGTGAGACCATGGAGGGAACGACTGTTGGGGAACGTAGTAATTTCAAAAAAAATCCTACGCACACGCAATATCATGGTGATGCATAGCAACGAGAGGGGAGAGTGTTGTCCACGTAACCTCGTAGACCGAAAACGGAAGCGTTAGCACAACGCGGTTGATGTAGTTCTACGTCTTCACAATCTGACCGATCCAAGTACCTAACGTACGGCACCTCCGAGTTCAGCACACGTTCAGCTCGATGACGTCCCACGAACTCCGGTCCAGCAGAGCTTTGCGGGAGAGTTTCGTCAGCACGACGGCGTGATGACGATGTTGATGACTCTACCGACGCAGGGCTTCGCCTAAGCAGCACTACGATATTGTCGAGGTGGAATATGGTGGAGGGGGGCACCGCACACGGCTAAGAGATCAATGATCAATTGTTGTGTCTAGAGGTGCCCCCTGCCCCCGTATATAAAGGATCAAGGGGGAGGGGGCGGCCGGCCAGGAGAGGGTGTGCCAGGGAGGAGTCCTACTCCCACCGGGAGTAGGACTCCTTCCTTTCCTAGTCCAAGT
>NC_057813.1:576124746-576138530 GCF_018294505.1 Triticum aestivum | reverse complement strand
GTCATGGTTCTAAGCCTGACAGTAGAAAGGGAGGTAGGTATGGAGAGGCAAGATCTTAGCTATGGTGAAGATGTACACACGAGATTTACGAGTTCAGACCCTTCTCTGAGGAAGTAATAGCCCTATGTCTCGGTGCCCGGAGGCGATCGATTGGATTATGTGTGTTGTATTACAGAGAGTGCGAACCCTTGTGCCAGAGGAGGGGGGTGGCTTATATAGAGTGCGCTAGGACCCCATCCTGCCTCCATTACAAGGGAACTAATGTACATAAAGTAAGGGGCGTTACTGGTAACGCCAGCATTAAGTACTCTTAATGCCCATGAAGACTAAGGAGTGAATATCTGGCCATTGTGCGTCCTACCGACTCATGGTATTCGACGTGGTCGAGTGGTTCCCATATGGTCGAGTGAAGGTAGAGAGTTCTGGTCAAGTGATTGCATCGTCGAGTGGATTCTTGGTCTTCTCATTCTTCTGGGGTAGTGACCTTGGGTAGGGTGTGTAGGTCAGGCCTATGACCCTACCCCAGGTCTGTATCCTCATCAGTATCCCCCGAATGGATTAAGGTGTGAGTGCAATGTAGGTTGAAATTGAACATGTTCCGAGCTTTGGGACTTCGAGAGTGCTTTCTGTAAGTCTGAACGCCTGCGTTGATATTTGGCGTCGGCTCAGTTGCCTTGATCCATTCAGCGGACAGTCAAATGAACTGTGGGTCTCTTGTGCCGAGTGTTATGCTGGAGCGCGGGATCTTTGGGTGCGATTGTCTGCAGCGTATCCTGGATTTCGCGGGATACGAAATTTTGGGGGAGCGCGCCAAACGGGGGAGGCCGAAGCGGGCGGAGCGGATAAGCAGTGATTCCTCGATTCCCGAGCCGCCTTTTTCGCCACGTACACTGCGCGCGACTATTGAGGGATTTGACGGGATCGCCTGGCCCCACTCGTCAGTCACTCAGAAATGACCTCTTATAAGGCGACCGGACCGAGCGTCTGCACTGTGCGCATTTTCTCTTCTTCCTCCTTTATCTGCTTCTCCGCCGCACCTTACCCTTCCGCTCCGACGCCGCTACCCCGTCGCTATGGTGAAGGACAAGACGGCGGCGCTAGAGCACGCAAAGAAGACGAAGGATGTGGCGAAGGGCAAGAAGCAGCAGCGCGGGTCGTCGTCGCGCGCGGGGCTGCTGCCGGGATGGATCCAGGGAGATTGGATCTAGTCTTCGATTCAGCAGGCGGACCTGGACGAGCTGATGGAGTCGGGGCTGATCGCCAAGGGAGCGGCGAGGCTGTCGGAGGGGGAGATGAGTCCTCAACCTCGATCGGGTGAGTGCGTTCTGCTCGCCACCCACGTCGACCGTGGCTTTTCGCTTCCCTCGCATCCTTTCTTCCGGGGGTTTCTGAACTTTTTTGGCTCTCAACTCCACCATTTCTCCCCCAACACCATTACACATTTAGCTGCTTTCGTGTCGATGTGCGAGAACTTCTTGGGGTGTCGACCGCACTGGGGTCTTTTCAAACACATCTTCACTATTCGTTCCCAGTCTGTAAAAAAGGCCAAGTCGAGTGACTCAAAAACCCATGTTATCCAGATGTGTGGGGGTTTAGGCATCCAAAAGAGAAAAGGGAGTGCCTTTCCTGCCATGACCCTTCCCGACTCTGTTAGAGGCTGGCAGTCGACCTGGTTCTATTTCCAGGATGTCGCGACCCGTGGTCAGTCGACCGGTCTCCCCCACTTCTTGTTTAACCAAGTCCAGACTCCTGCTCCACTAAAAGTGACTGCTGGTGAGATCATGGAGACGAGGATGTTGGTGGACAGGGTGGTTCAGCTTATCAACGATGGCGTCATGGGTCTGGATCTGTTGGAGGTGTTCCTTAGTCGACGCATCCAGCCCCTCCAGGCCCGCGATCACCTGATGTGGTTGTATTCCGGGCCGGACGACACCACTCGGACCCATCCGGAAGAAGTGCCGCCTGCAATAGTAGCCTCGTGGCTGAGGAGCATCACAGGCAATCAGGACAACCCCAGAGGGTCTAGGCGAGTCGTTCCCTTCAGCAGCGCAAATCCACCCGACAAGGTTCTCTTTTCGTTCTGACTGTTTCTCATTCATGCTCCAACTGCACTTGATATTGACCAACCCTCGTTTGACCAATTTGCTTTGTAGGTGTTCACTGAGATGCATTCGATGCCCAACGGTGAACAGGCCTTGGAACAGGCCCAGAAGGGGGAGAACAACGCGGAGGGTAGTGTCGAGTGGGATTCTCAGGGAAGTGACGAGGAGGAGGAGAGCGAGGAATCAGACGAGGAGGAGGAAGTCGACTCGCCGCCACACTCTGAACGTTGATCCAAACAGCAGCATGATCCGGTCGGCGGACGTGGAAAAGGCATGGGCCCAAGTGTCGATACTCAGAAGCACACTCGGACATCGACTCCGGAGCCGACGGAGAAGGTGGCCAAGCAGCCTAAAGTTGCTCCCCCCAAGACTCGGAAGACCTTGCTGCGAATCAAGATGGACGTCCCCATTGCCTCAGGGTGAGTATCTTGTTTAAGTTTCTGTAAGTTGACTGAAAGTTTTCTTGATCTGACCGACCAACTCTTGTGTCCTTTCATCCCTACCTCTGCTGCCACCGACATGGATGTTGACAAGGCGCCAGGAGACGAAGAAGCCACCTCACAAGCTGGTAAGTTCATTAACTCAGCTCTGCTTAACCGAGTGGGCGGTCGGTTGAATGAAAATCTGATATTTCTCTTCTTATGTAGCTCCGCAAGACGTCGTTGTGCTTCCTGACAACAAAGAAGAAGTAGCGCCTCTACGAGAGAGGAGGAAGAAGAGTGGAGGTTCGAGCAGGAGGAGGCTTGAAGTCCAAATCCCTCAGTCGACACTGGTGCAGTCGACACCGGCGCCTGAGGCGATGGTTCAGGCTAACGTCACGTTTGCTAACCTGTTGACGACTGATCGTCCGTCGGGGTCGACTGCACAGACGCCCGCTGCACCGGTGAAACTCCACACATCTGATCCAGCAACTGCTTCGACCCCTCTGGAGCCATCCCTCTTTGCTGCATATCAAACTCCAGACGACTCGCCGAGTGCCACTAGGGAAGCTCTTCGCCAGGCGAATCTTGTCATGGAGCAGGTGAAAGTGATGCATGAAGCTAGTAAGATAGCCTACAATGCCAGCACTGCCCTTCAGACCAATGTCCAGGTCAGTAGAATTTTGACCGAATCTTTGAGCGTTACTTTATATCTAATCACCCACTGGGTGTTCCTTCGATTAGAACTCAGGAGATCTTCAATTTTGCACTTTCCGAATCAGTGGGGGCACGTCGAGTGCACCGACTGGGTGTAGTCCCCGAGACCACGGTCGGTTGATGGCAGTCGAATGGGGTCTGATAATACATCTCTCTGTCCTCTCTTTTTTTTGAACTCATGTTGAGTATTGATCTGATCCAGTGGGGGCACACTAAGTGCACCCACTGGGTGTAGTCCCCGAGACTACTGTTGAATATTTGATTCGGCAGTAGTCTTAGAGTAAATCTTTTTCTTCACAGTCCCTTATTTCTGTCGACTGAAATGCTTGTCTTTCCCACTGCTGAGGTCTTGTGATCTTGGAGCTCGGCTCACCGAGTTGAAGAAGAAGCATATCAGCATTGAACTTGACCTCGAATTGGCGAAGAAGAACCTGAAGACTTCCCAACAAGAAACGACCATCATGGGAGGTAACCATTCGAATGTTTCGTCTGGTGGACTTTCCGTTGCCTTTCTTTCAGTCTCTTTGAACCGAGTGACTTCACATAAGCAGATGTGCATAGTGAAAATCGCCAACTCCAGTCTCGTCTGAAGAGTGTTGTTTCTTTAGAGAGGATGAAGGAAGCTTTGGAGCAGAAGGATCTAGATCTAGCGGCTTCTCAGAAGGAGGCACGCGAGAAGACGAAGCTCGCGGACCAGAAGCTGGCTTCAGTCGGCAAGTTGGAGGATGAGAACGCGAAATTGAAGACGGCTGTCTCGGACGCCAATCATGAAGTCGAACAACTGAGGAAGGACAAGGAGAATTTGACCGCTGAAGTTGATGGTCTCAAGACCAAGACGGGCAAGCTAGAGTCTCATTTGGAACAACTTGCAGCGAAACTCGTCTCGAAGCTTGAAGGTATGACTGTTCCGTTAGATAACTGTTGTCAACTGAAATTTATGATACTGTCGACTCGAAGCCAAGACTGGACGAGTCAAGACAGGTCTCGACCCCATCAACTGTCCTATGAAAGACGAAGTCGCGATGAACTTGCTTCGATTGGAATCACGCTTGGACGGTGCAGTCGACTATCAGGCTCGGCTGAAGGCGGCGATGGCTCGAGTGGACACCGAACTCTGGCCTCAGGCAGAAATGTCTCAAGACCTCGAGTCTTTAATGACTCGGCTGAATCAGATTCCAGGTCGAGTGCAAGAGTGGAAGAAATCTGCTGCCCACTGTGGTGCTGACGTCACCTTGTCTTTGGTCCGAGTGCACTGCAAGGAAGCTAAGGATGACAAGCTGACAGCTCTCAAAGTGGAAAACACTAAGAAGCATTCCTTCCAGGACTTCATGGACACTTTCCTTGAGGCAGCCACTCGCATCGCCGATAGCATCGACCTGGACAGCTTCTGCGACCCGGCCAGTCCTTCTCCTGCCGAGTGATTAAAAAACACTATGCCACCGCTTTTATTTGCCTCGGAATGCTGAGTGGATTTGTAACTGTTAAAACTCCTTCGGGCCTGATGCCTGAGCACTTTATTCTGCGGTTAAGAACCTCTGAATTTATCATCTCATATATTGCGTCTGCCTTCGACCGAAACCTGTTTTTCTCTCGAACTGCTGTTTGTTTGCTTAATGCAGCTTCTGGAAGAGGAGGGCCAGTCGCCTGATCAATGATTTTGCGTTCCAGTCGACCGGATGGGTGATCCTTGAGCAGCATTGAATAGCTTATCAGTAAGGCACTCAACAACGGTCTTGATGTTCCGGTCGACAGATCGGGTGATCCTCGAGTAGCATTGATCATCTCCTCCGCAAGGCACTCTGCAATGGTCTTGACGTTCCAGTCGACCGATCAGGTGATCTTTGAGTATCATTGATCAGCTCATCAGCAAGGCACTCAACAATGGTCTTGACGTTCCAGTAGACCGATCGGGTAATCCTTGAGTAGCATTGATCAGCTCATCAGCAAGGCACTCAGCCATGGTTTTGACGTTCCAGTCGACCGATCGGGTGATCCTTGAGTAGCATTGATCATCTCATCAGCAAGGCACTTAGCAATGGTCTTGACGTTCGACTCGACCGATCGAGTGATCCTTGAGTAGCATTGACCAGCTCATTGATGTCTACTACACAACCTTCTTCTTGTAGACGTTGTTGGGCCTGCAAGTGCACAGGTTTGTAGGACAATAGCAAATTTCCCTCAAGTGGATGACCTAAGGTTTATCAATCCGTAGGAGGCGTAGGATGAAGATGGTCTCTCAAACAACCCTACAACCAAATAACAAAGAGTCTCTTGTGTCCCCAACACACCCAATACAATGGTAAATTCTATAGGTGCACTAGTTCGGCGAAGAGATGAAGATACAAGTGCAAAATAGATAGTAGATATAGGTTTTTGTAATCTGAAATAATAAAAACAGCAAGGTAACAAGTGGTAAAAGTGAGCGTAAACGGTATTGCAATGGTAGGAAACAAGGCCTAGGGTTCATACTTGCACTAGTGCAAGTTCTCTCAACAATAATAACATAGATAGATCATATAACAAGCCCTCAACATGCAACAAAGAGTCACTCCAAAGCCACTGATAGCGGAGAACAACCGTAGAGATTATGGTAGGGTACGAAACCACCTCAAAGTTATTCTTTCGGATCGATCTATAAAAGAGTTCGTACTAGAATAACACCTTAAGACACAAATCAACCAAAACCCTAATGTCACCTAGATACTCCATTGTCACCTCAAGTATCCGTGGGCATGATTATACGATATGCATCACACAATCTCAGATTCATCCAACCAACATAAAAGTACTTCAAAGAGTACCCCAAAGCTACTACCGGAGAGTCAAGAACGTGTGCCAACCCCTATGCATAGGTTCCCAATGTCACGAAACCCGCAAGTTGATCACCAAAAAATACATCAAGTGGCACATGATATCCCATTGTCACCACAGATAATCACGGCAAGACATACGTCACGTGTTCTCATAAAAGACTCAATCCGATAAGATAACTTCAAAGGGGAAACTCAATTCATCACAAGAGAGTAGAGGGGGAGAAACATCATAAGATCCTACTACAATAGCAAAGCTCGGGATACATCAAGATCGTGCCATAGAGGAACACGAGAGAGAACACGAGAGAGAGAGAGAGAGATCAAACAGATAGCTACTGGTACATACCCTCAGCCCCGAGGGTGAACTACTCCCTCCTCGTCATGGATAGTGCCGGGATGATGAAGATGGGCTCCGGTGATGGGATCCCCCTCCGGCAGGGTGCCAGAACAGGGTCCTGATTGGTTTTTGGTGGCTACAGAGGCTTGCGGCGGCGGAACTCCCGATCTATCTTCTGTTCTGGAAGTTTTAGGGTACAAGAGTATATATGGGTGCAGGGGGTACGTCGGAGGAGCTACGGGGGCCCCATGAGGCAGGGGGCGCGTCCAGGGGGGTGCCCCCACCCTCGTGGACAGCCCGTATCTCCCCTTACGTGCACTCCAAGTTCACTGGGTTGTTTTCCTTCCAAAAATAACTTCTCAAGTTGATTTCGTTCCGTTTTGACTCCGTGTGATATTCCTTTTCCTCAAAACACTGAAATAGGCATAAAACAACAAATCTGGGTTGGGCCTCCGATTAGTAGGTTAGTCCCAAAAATAATATAAAAGTGGATAATAAAGCCCAATATTGCCTAAAACAGTAGATAAAGTAGCATGGAGCAATCAAAAATTATAGATACGTTGGAGAAGTATCAAGCATCCCCAAGCTTAATTCCTACTTGTCCTCGAGTAGGTAAATGATAAAAAAGAATTTTTGATGCGGAGTGATACTTTGGCATAATTTCAATGTAAATCTTCTTAATTGTGACATGAATATTCATATCCGAAAGATTCAAGACAAAAGTTCATATTGACATAAAAGTAATAATACTTCAAGCATACAGATTAAAGCAATCATGTCTTCTCAAAATAGCATGGTTAAAGAAACTTATCCCTACAAAATCATATAGTCTGGCTAAGCTCTATCTTCATCACACAAAGTATTTAATCATGCACAACCCCGATGACGAGCCAAGCAATTGTTTCACACTTTAGAAATTTCAAACTTTTTCAACTTTCACGCAATACATGAGCGTGAGCCATGGACATAGCACTATAGGTGGAATAGAATGGTGGTTATGGAGAAGACAAAAAAAGAGACGATAGTCTCACATCAACTAGGCGTATCAACGGGCTATGGAGATGCCCATTAATAGATATCAATGTGAGTGAGTAGGGATTGCCATGCAACGGATGCACTAGAGCTATAAGTATATGAAAGCTCAACAAAAGAAACTAAGTGGGTGTGCATCCAACTTGCTTGCTCACGAAGACCTAGGGCACTTTTGAGGAAGCCAATCATTGGAATATACAAGCCAAGTTCTATAATGAAAGATTCCCACTAGTATATGAAAGTGACAACATATGAGACTTTCTATCATGAAGATCATGGTGCTACTTTGAAGCACAAGTGTGGTAAAAGGATAGTAGCATTGTCCCTTCTCTCTTTTCTCTCATTATTTTATTTTATTTTTATTTTGGTGGGCTTCTTTGGCCTCTTTTTTTTATTTGGGCTTCTTTGGCCTCTTTTATTTTTCGTAAAGTCCGGAGTCTCATCCCGACTTATGGGGGAATCATAGTCTCCATCATCCTTTCCTCACTGGGACAATGCTCTAATAATGATGATCATCACACTTTTATTTTTTCTTACAACTCAACAATTACAACTCGATACTAGAACAAAATATGACTCTATATGAATGCCTCCGGCGGTGTACCGGGATATGCAATGAATCAAGAGTGACATGTATGAAAGAATTATGAACGGTGGCTTTGCCACAAATACAATGTCAACTACATGTTCATGCAAAAAGCAATATGACAACAGTAATGTGTGTCATATGAATGGAACGGTGGAAAGTTGCATGGAAATATATCTCGGAATGGCTATGGAAATGCCATGATAGGTAGGTATGGTGGCTGTTTTGAGGAAGGTATATGGTGGGTGTATAATACCGGCGAAAAGTGTGCGATATTAGAGAGGCTAGCAATGGTGGAAGCGTGAGAGTGCGTATAATCCATGGACTCAACATTAATCAAAAGAACTCATGCACTTGTTGCAAAAATTTAGAAGTCATCAAAAACCAAATCACTACATGCATACTCCTAGGGGGATAGATTGGTAGGAAAAGACCATCGCTCGTCCCCGACTACCACTCATAAGGAAGACAATCAATAAACAAAATTGTGCTCCGACTTCATCACAAAGCGGTTCACCATGCGTGCATGCTACGGGAATCACAAACTTCAACACAAGCATTCTTTAAATTCATAATCACCCCAACTAGCATTGCTTTGATATTATCACCTCCATATCTCAAAACAATTAGCAAGCATCAAACTTATCTTAGTATTCAGCGCACTCAAAAGAAAGTTTCACATATCTTGGATACCAAGTATATTATATTTAAGCAAAATACCATGCTATTAACAACTCTCAAAATAATCTAATTTAAGCATGAGAGATCAATAGTTTCTTTAAAACAAATCCACCACCGTGCTCTAAAAGATCTAATGAAGCACTAGAGTAAAAATTATCACGCTCAAAAGATAAAAGTGAAGCACATAGAGTATTCTAGCAAATTCCAATTTGTGTATGGATCTCTCTCATTAAAGGATTTCAGATCTTGATACTTCATTCAAAAAGAAAGCAAAGCTAAAGAAAACTACAATGCAAGGATAGCACAACTCATGTGAAGAAGCAAAAACTTAGGCTCAACTGATACTAACCGATAGTTGTTGAAGAGGAAAGGTGGGATGCCTACCGGGGCATCCCCAAGCTTAGATGCTTGAGACTTCTTGAAATATTATCTTGGGGTGCCTTGGGCATCCCCAAGCTTGAACTTTTGTGTCTCCTTAATTCCTCTCATATCATGGTTTCTCTTTTTATCAAAAGCTTCATTCACAACAAACTCAACAAGAACTCGTGAGATAGGTTAGTATAAACCAATGTAAAACCTTATCATTTTCTACTATAACAAATTACTTAAATTATTATTCAACATTGCATACTAAATGCCTCTGCATATTTAATACTCCTATCCTCAAAAAGAATCATTAAACAAGCAAACATACGCAAACAATGCAACCATAACAGCAATCTGCCAAAACAGTACAGTCTGTAAAGAATGCAAGAGTATCAATACTTCCCTGACTCCAAAAATTATGAACTAAAATTCCCACTGTAATAAATTTATCCTATCTTAATATGCAAAAATATTCAACATTATACCATTCTCTGACTTTTCTAGGGAATTTTTGCAACAGCGGTAAACTTCCTATTTTCAAACAACAACATGCATACTAGTAAAATAAGCATGGCAAAGGCTATCCTTGACCTTTTTATTGAACCTAAAGATGTAGAACACTATTCTAACTAACAGTAAACAAAAACTAACAAAATAAAATGACGCTCCAAGCAAAACACATATCATGTGGTGAATAAAAATATAGCTTCAAGTAAAGTTATCGATGAACGAAGACGAAAGAGGGGATGCCTTCCGGGGCATCCCCAAGCTTAGGCTCTTGGTTGTCCTTGGATATTACCTTGGGATGCCTTGGTAATCCCCAAGCTTAGGCTCTTTCCACTCCTTATTCTATAGTCCATTGAATCCTTACCCAAAACTTGAAAACTTCAACCACACAAAACTCAACACAAAACTCGTAAGCTCCGTTAGTATAAGAAAGTAAAACCACCACTTAGGTACTGTAATTAACTCATTCTAAATTCACATGGGTGTAATATCTACTGTATTCTAACTTATCTATGGTTCATACCCTCCGATACTACTCATAGATTCATCAAAATAAGCAATCAACACATAGAAAACAGAATCTGTCAAAAACAGAACAGTCTGTAGTAATCTGTATAAAATGTATACTTCTGGAACCCCTAAAATTATGAAATAAATTTCTGGACCTGATAAATTTGTCTATTAATCATCTGCAAAAATAATCAACCTAAAATCACTCTCCAGTAAAAAATGACAGCTAATCTCGTGAGCGATAAAGTTTCTGTTTTTTACAGCAAGATCACATAAACTTCACCCAAGTCTTCGCAAAGGTTCTACTTGGCACTTTATTGAAACAAAAGCTATAAAACATGATTAATAAAGTAGCATAATCATGTGGACACACAAAAACAGTAAGGGTAAATATTGGGTTGTCTCCCAACAAGTGCTTTTGTTTTATGCCTTGCTAGCTAGGCATGATGATGACAATGATGCTCACATAAAAGATAAGAATTGAAACATAAAGAGAGCATCATGAAGAATATGACTAGCACATTTAAGTCTAACCCACTTCCTATGCATAGGTATTTTGTGAGCAAACAACTTATGGGAACACTAATCAACTAGCATAGGAAGGTAACACAAACATAGCTTCAAGATTTTAAGCACATAGGGAGGAAACTTGACATTATTGCAATTCCTACAAGCATATGTTCCTCCCTCATAATAATTTTCAGTAGCATCACGAATGAATTCAACAATATAACCAGCACCTAAAACATTCTTTTCATGATCTACAAGCATAGAAAATTTACTACTCTCTACATGAGCAAATTTTTCTCATGAATAGTAGTGGGAGCAAACTCAACAAAATAACTATCATGTGATTGAAAATTAAGATCAAGATGACACGTTTCATGGTTATCATTATTCTTTAAAGCATACGTGTCATCACAATAATCATCATATATAGGAGGCATGCTTTCATTATAGTAAATTTTCTCATCAAAGCTTGGGGGACAAAAAATATCATCTCCATCAAACATAGCTTCCCCAAGCTTGTGGGTTTGCATATCATTAGCATCATGGATATTCAAAGAATTCGTACTAACAACATTGCAATCATGCTCATCATTAAAATATTTAGTGCCAAACAATTTAGAGATTTCTTCTTCTAGCACTTGAGAACAATTATCCTTTCCTTCATACTCACGAAAGTTATTAAAAATACGAAGCGTATGAGACAAACTTAACTCCATTTTTTTGTAGTTTTATTTTATAAACTAAACTAGTGATAAAACAAGAAACAAAAAGATTCGATTGCATGATCTAAATATATACCTTCAAGCGCTAACCTCCCCAACAACAACGCCAGAAAAGAGCTTGATGTCTACTACACAACCTTCTTCTTGTAGACGTTGTTGGGCCTGCAAGTGCACAGGTTTGTAGGACAGTAGCAAATTTCTCTCAAGTGGATGACCTAAGGTTTATCAATCCGTAGGAGGCATAGGATGAAGATGGTCTCTCTCAAACAACCCTACAACCAAATAACAAAGAGTCTCTTGTGTCCCCAACACACCCAATACAATGGTAAATTGTATAGGTGCACTAGTTCAGCGAAGAGATGAAGATACAAGTGCAAAATAGATAGTAGATATAGGTTTTTGTAATCTGAAATAATAAAAACAGCAAGGTAACAAGTGGTAAAAGTGAGCATAAACGGTATTGCAATGGTAGGAAACAAGGCCTAGGGTTCATACTTGCACTAGTGCAAGTTCTCTCAACAATAATAACATAGATAGATCATATAACAAGCCCTCAACATGCAACAAAGAGTCACTCCAAAGCCACTGATAGCGGAGAACAACCGTAGAGATTATGGTAGGGTACGAAACCACCTCAAAGTTATTCTTTTGGATCGATCTATAAAAGAGTTCGTACTAGAATAACACCTTAAGACACAAATCAACCAAAACCCTAATGTCACCTAGATACTCCATTGTCACCTCAAGTATCCGTGGGCATGATTATACGATATGCATCACACAATCTCAGATTCATCCAACCAACATAAAAGTACTTCAAAGAGTGCCCCAAATCTACTACCGGAGAGTCAAGAACGTGTGCCAACCCCTATGCATAGGTTCCCAATGTCACGAAACCCGCAAGTTGATCACCAAAACATACATCAAGTGGCACATGATATCCCATTGTCACCACAGATAATCACGGCAAGACAAACATCAAGTGTTCTCATAAAAGACTCAATCTGATAAGATAACTTCAAAGGGGAAACTCAATTCATCACAAGAGAGTAGAGGGGGAGAAACATCATAAGATCCAACTACAATAGCAAAGCTCGGGATACATCAAGATTGTGCCATAGAGGAACACGAGAGAGAACACGAGAGAGAGATCAAACACATAGCTACTGGTACATACCCTCAGCCCCGAGGGTGAACTACTCCCTCATCATCATGGATAGCGCCAGGATGATGAAGATGGCCTCCGGTGATGGGATCCCCCTCCGGCAGGGTGCCGGAACAGGGTCCCGATTGGTTTTTGGTGGCTACAGAGGCTTGCGGCGGCGGAACTCCCGATCTATCTTATGTTCTGGAAGTTTTAGGGTACAAGAGTATATATGGGTGCAGGGGGTATGTCGGAGGAGCTACGGGGGCCCCACGAGGTAGGGGGGCACGCCCAGGGGGGCGCCCCCACCCTCGTGGGCAGCCCGTATCTCCCCTGACGTGCACTCCAAGTTCCTTGGGTTGCTTTACTTCCAAAAATAACTTCTCAAGTTGATTTCGTTCCGTTTTGACTCCGTCTGATATTCCTTTTCCTCGAAACACTGAAATAGGCATAAAACAGCAAATCTGGGCTGGGCCTCAGGTTAGTAGGTTAGTCCCAAAAATAATATAAAAGTGGATAATAAAGCCCAATATTGCCTAAAATAGTAGATAAAGTAGCATGGAGCAATCAAAAATTATAGATACGTTGGAGACGTATCACTCATCACTAAGGCACTCAGCAATGGTCTTGACGTTCTGGTCGACCGATCGGGTGATCCTTGAGTAGCATTGATCAGCTCATCAGCAAGGTATTCAGCAATGACCTTGACGTTCATGTCAACCACCTGGTAAGGTTTTTCAAACTTAGGCGAGTACGGGACTGCAGCTAAGCCCCTGAGTGAGAGGATTGCTCCCCACTCGACGGAATTTTTCGAACTTAGGCGAGTACGGGACTGCAGCTAAGCCCTCGAGTGGGAGGTTTGCTCATGACTCGGTAGGATTTTTAGAAACTTAGGCGAGTGTGAGATTGCAGCTAAGCCTCCGAGTGGGAGGTTTACTCACCACTCGGTAGGATTTTTTTCAAACTTAGGCGAGCGCTGGGCTGCAGCTAAGCCCCCGAGTGGGAGGTTTGCTCACCACTCGGTAGGATTTTTTCAAACTTAGGCGAGTGCGAGACTGCAGCTAAGCCTCCGAGTGGGAGGTTTGCTCACCACTCAGTAGGATTTTTTCGAACTTAGGCGAGCACTGGGCTGCAGCTAAGCCCCCGAGTGGGAGGTTCGGTCACCACTCGGTAGGATTTTTTTCAAACTTAGGCGAGTGTGAGACTGTAGCTAAGCCTCCGAGTGGGAGGCGGACTCACCACTCGGTAGGAATTTTTAAACTTAGGCGAGTGCGAGACTGCAGCTAAGCCTCCGAGTGGGAGGCGGACTCACCACTCGGTAGAATTTTACAAACTTAG
>NC_057813.1:576098901-576124491 GCF_018294505.1 Triticum aestivum | reverse complement strand
CGAGCACTGGGCTGCAGCTAAGCCCCCGAGTGGGAGGCGGACTCACCACTCGGTAGGATTTTACAAACTTAGGCGAGCACTGGGCTGCAGCTAAGCCCCCGAGTGGGAGGTGGACTCACCACTCGGTAGGATTTTACGAACTTAGGCGAGCACTGGGCTGCAGCTAAGCCCCCGAGTGGGAGGCGGACTCACCACTCGGTAGGATTTATAAACTTAGGCGAGCACTGGGCTGCAGCTAAGCCCCCGAGTGGGAGGCGGACTCCCCACTCGGTAGGATTTTATAACTTTATCTTAGGCGAAACAGGTTCACTGCTAAGGCAATGCATACAAAAGAAATAAACAACAATCATTTGGAAGACTATAAAATGATGTCTTTTGATAAACAAACTAAGAGGTACTTCTTATTATATCTCATTAGTCTAAGTACTTAAGAGTAAAAAGGACGGAGCAGTTCCGCGTTCCAGGCGCGTGGTTCATCTTTGTTGTGCTCGACGTTGAAGAGACGATATGCTCCATTGTGGAGCACCTTGGTGATGACGAAAGGGCCTTCCCAAGTGGGGATGAGCTTGTGTGGCTTCTGTTGATCCACTCGGAGGACCAAGTCCCTTCCTGGAATGCCCGACCCCTTACGTTCTTGGCATGGAATCGACGCAGGTCTTGCTGATAAATGGTCGACCGGATCAAGGCCATCTCTCTTTCTTCCTCTAGGAGGTCGACTGCATCTTGTCGAGCTTGCTCTGCTTCCTCCTCTGAGAATAGTTCATCTCGGGGAGCGCTGTGGAGAAAATCGCTCGGCAAAACGGCTTCGGCTCCATAGACTAAGAAGAATGGAGTCCGTCCAGTCGACCGATCGGGAGTTGTCCTCAGCCCCACAGCACTGACGGGAGCTCATCAACCCAAGCTCCAGCCGCATGCTTGAGGTCACGCATTAACTGAGGCTTCAACCCTTTGAGAATCAATCCATTCGCCCACTCAGCCTGTCCATTTGACTGAGGGTGGGCAACCGAAGCGTAATCGACCCTCGTGCCTTGGGAAGCGCAAAAGGTTTTGAACTCGTCGGAGTCGAAGTTCGACCTGTTATCCATGATGATGTTGTGTGGTACACCATATCTGAATATCAACTCTCTAATGAAACTCACAGCAGTGCTTGCTTCAAGGTTTTTGATGGGCTTGGCTTCGATCCACTTAGTAAACTTGTCGACTGCTACCAGCACATGGGTAAATCTGCTCCTGCCGGTCCTCAGAGGTCCAACCATGTCCAATCCCCAAACGGGAAAAGGCCAGACGAGTGGAATAGTCTTTAGAGCTGATGCTGGTTTGTGTGACATATTGGAGTAAAACTGACACCCCTCACACTTATCCACTATCTCCTTTGCCATCTCGTTGGCGTACGGCCAATAAAATCCGGCTCGGTATGCTTTGGCCACGATGGTCCAAGAGGACGCATGGTGACCACAGGTCCCCGAGTGAATATCATTGAGGATCATTCAGCCTTCTTCTGGCGTGATGCACTTCTAGCAAACCCCAGTCGCACTTTCTCTAAACAACTGTCCTTTTATCATAGTAAAGGCTTTAGACCGTTGGACGATCTGTCAAGCCTCTTCCTCATCCTCTGGAGTTCCTTCCTAAGAATGTAAGCGATGTATGGCACTGTCCAGTCGGGAGTGATGACCAAAACCTCCATGACTAAGTCGACCATGGCTGGGATTTCAACTTCAGTCGGATCTGTGGCGCTCTTGGGCTGCAGTGACTCTTTGGTGAAAGGATCTTCCTGAACTGAAGGTGAATGAATATGTTCTAGAAACATGTTTCGGGGAATGGCCTCTCTCTTTGAGCCTATCTTGGCTAATTCATCTGTAGCTTGATTTTTCAGTCAGGGAATATGGTGGAGCTCCAACCCTTCAAACCCCTTCTGCAGCTTTCTCACCGTGTTGCAGTAACCAGTCATGCCTGGGCTCCTGACATCCCATTCCTTCATCACTTGGTTGACCACCAAATCCGAGTCACCGTAGACCATAAGGCGACGGACACCGAGTAATATGGCCATACACAACCCGTATAGGAGTGCTTCGTATTCGGCTTCGTTATTGGAGGAATCAAAATGAATCTGGAAAACATAACTGAGCCTGTCTCCGCGGGGGCATACTAAAACTACTCCAGCGCCTGAACCATTCAACATCTTGGATCCATCAAAGAACATAGTCCAATGCTCCGAGTGAACTTGAGTCGGCAATTGCTGCTCAATCCACTCGGCAAGGAAATCTGCAATTGCTTGGGACTTGATGGCTCTCTTTGCCTCGAACTTGATATCTAATGGAAGGAGTTCGATCGCACATTTTGCTACTCAACCAGTGGCGTCTCTGTTATTCACAATTTCAGATAGTGGCGCATCGCCGACGACTGTAATGGAGTGGTCAGAGAAATAGTGCGCGACTTTCTTCATGGTCATGTATATTCCATAGACAAGCTTCTGATAATGTGGGTATCGTTGCCTGGATGGAGTCAAAACTTCAGAGAGATAATAGACCGGGCGTTGAACCTTGTAAGCTTTTCCTTCTTCTTCTTGTTCGACCGTGAGTACTGTGCTGACAACTTGTCCAGTGGCTGCAATATAAAGCAGTAAAGGCTCTTTGCTGATTGGTGCAGCGAGCACCGGCTGGGTGGAAAGCAGGGTTTTCAGCTCTGCAAACGCTGCGTCAGCTTCATCAGTCCACTCAAACTTATCAGACTTCTTCATTAGTCGGTAAAGAGGCAAGGCCTTTTCACCGAGACGAGAAATGAATTGACTCAGGGCGGCTAGACAACCAGTCAGCTTTTGAACATCATGCACTCGCACAGGCATTTCATTCAAAGGATGGTATCAACTTTTTCTAGATTAGCATCGATCCCTCGTCCGGAAATGAGAAAACCAAGTAACTTTCCTCCTGGAACTCCGAACGTGCATTTTGACGGATTAAGCTTGATATCGTACCTCCGCAGGTTGGCAAAGGTTTCTGCAAGGTCAGTCAATAGGTCGGAACCTTTGCGAGACTTGACCACAATGGCCCACATTCCGACTGATTTGAGTGAGCAGGCACTTCTCAATCATTCTCATAAATGGGGCTCCGGCATTTTTCAAACCGAAAGGCATGGTGACATAGCAAAAGCACCCGAACGGGGTGATGAAGGCTGTTTTTATTTCATCGGGGCCATACAGCGTATCCGGAATATGCATCTAGGAAAGACAAGCGCTCGCATCCCGCAGTCGAGTCGACAATCTGATCGATGCGAGGGAGAGGGAAGTGATCTTTCGGGCAGGCCCGATTGATATGCTTGAAATCGATGCACATACGAAGCGAATCATCCTTCTTAGGAACCATGACTACATTGGCTAACCACTCGGAGTGGTAGATTTCACGGATGAACTCTGCTGCCAACAGTCGAGCCACTTCTTCGCCAATTGCTTTCCTCTTCTGCATGGCGGACCGTCGAAGGTGCTCTTTGACGGGTTTTACTTTGGGGTCGACACGCAAACGGTGCTCAACCAGTCCTCTGGGTACACCTGGCATGTCAGAGGGTTTCCATGCGAACATGTCCCAGTTCTCACGGAGGAACTAGATGAGCACTTCTTCCTATTTGCTGTCGAGCGTGGTTGAAATATGAGTCGGCGCAACATTGGGATCGGTCGGGTGAATATGAATAGGCTTAGTTCCACCAGTCGACTAAAATGCAGAGTCTGTGGCGGGCTTCTTGGCTCGGAGAAAATCACTCGGATCTGCACTCGTCTGATACTCTTGCAATTCGACTCCTGCCATCTGAGCATCGGCGATTTTGGAACCTTTCTGGAAGCATTCCTCCGCCTTCTGCCGATTGCTAGTTACTGTGATCACACCTTTGGGGTCAGGCATCTTCAGCTTGAGGTACACATAACATGGTCGAGCCATAAAACATGCATAGGCTGGCCTACCCAAAATGGCATGATAGGTGCTCTGGAAATCCACGACTTCAAATGTCAACTTCTCCTTACGGTAATGCTTGGAATCACCGAAAACCACGTCGAGGGCGATCTGGCCGAGTGATTTGGCTTTCTTCCTAGGGATAACACCGTGGAAACTCATGTTGCTCTCACTCAGTTTGGACATCGGAATGCCCATCCCCTTCAAGGTTTCAGCGTAAAGGATGTTCAGGCCACTGCCACCATCCATCAGTACTTTGGTCAGTCGAGTGCCCCCAACCACAGGGTCGACCACCAGTGCTTGCCTCCCAGGGGTGGCCACACGAGCGGGATGGTCCGACCGGTCGAATGTGATGGCCGTCTGAGACCATGTCAGATAGGTGGTCTTCTCCGCAGGGGCGACCATGTTCACTTCTCTGTTGATGACCTTCAATCGACTCTTGCTTTCAACATCAGCAAAAATCATCAGAGTGGAATTGACTTTGGGATAACCATCGTCTTCCTCTTCATCTTCCTCCTTGTCCGAATCATTCTCCTTCTCATTGGGCGGTTTCTCTCAGAACTGCTGGATTAGGAGTCGACACTGCCGAGTGATATGCTTCGGGTAAATCAGATTACCTTCCTCATCTTTCTTTGGGTGGATGTGGCATGGCAAATCCAGCACATCATTCCCTTCTTTATCCTTCACCTTCTTTGGGGGCCAGGGCCCCTTAGGTTTTCCCTTAAACTTTCCTTGATTCACTGCTGCGATCTCTCCAGGAGCTGCTGGCTCGGCTTTACGCTTCTGCTTCCGACTGGAGTTACCTCCACCGGCGTCTTGGCCGACCGGTTTGCTCTTCCCGCTACGGAGTCGATCCTCTTCTTCTCTGTTAGCGTACCGGGTGGCTATCTCCATCATCCGAGCCAGAGTCATATCTCTAGTCCGACCGAATTTCAAGACCAACTCCCTGTACTTGACGCCTTCCTTGAAGGCACATACAGCTTGATGCTCTGAAACATTCTCGACGGTGTGATGCAAAGTGGACCATCTCTGGATGAACTCCCTCAAATTCTCATTCGGCTTCTGCACACAATGTTGTAGCTCAGGCAAACCTGCTGGTCGCTTGCACGTGCCCTCGAAAGTTCTCACGAACACTCGGGATAGCTCTTCCCAACTGTGAATACTGCCTGGAGTCAACTGAGTTAGCCACGCTCGGGCTGACCCTTCCAACATAAGAGGGAGATGCTTCATCGCTATCTCGTCATTGCCGCCCCCAATCTGCACAGCCACTCGGTAATCTTCAAGCCAAGTTTCCGGCTTGGATTCACCGGTGAACTTACTGACCCCGGATGCCAACCTGAAGTTGGGTGGAATCACTGCTGCTCTGATGGCTCTGCTAAAACACTCGGGACCAGAAACATGCACTCGACTGCCACTTGAACTGTCTCTGCCTGGGTCTTCTCTGTGCGCCCTATTTCGGTCGATCAGGCCTTGAACGGGGATAGATCTCGCGTCAAAGCCTGGTTCCCATGGGTCGACTAAAGCTCTGCACTCACCACTATGACGGCGCCTGTCATCATTCCGCCGAGGCACATACGACGCACTCCTCGGGGGAGGCATGGGTCCTCGACGGCGATTGTCACGGTCGAGTGGATGATCATATTGTCTATGCCCTTCACGCCGCGGAGGTGATCTGGGGCTGTGAGCCGACTGAACAGTGTCCGCTGCGACGGATCTGCTGTGGATCCTATCGCGCGACTGAGATACTGCTGTATTCTGCTCTCCCGCCGCCCTGAGCAGGGCCCGGATTTGCATCAACCCTCTGTCAGCCTCTGACTGAGACGGTTGGGTCGACTCTGCTATGCGGGCTGCGGCTGTGAGATTCTGAATCGGAGTGCGGTATACCTTAGGTGGAGGCGGAAAGAGTTGTTGTCAACTGGACTCATGGATCTGCTCCTGAGCGCGCTCGTCGAGAGCTCGCGGAGGTTATCCAGTCGAGTGCGCTCAGCCAGATTAGCTAAGCGCACCTCCTCCAAGGCCCGAGCCTCGGGGGTTTCTCCTACGATGGGCATGTGGAGTGCATCCATGTTGCGGCGACGAAGTTCTTCCATCTGCTGAGAAGAGAGGGGCTCAGGTCGGTATTCCTCGTGGGCGTGCAACGGATCACCACCTCCGTCTCTGCTGCCCTCCCGGCGGAAACCAGGTGGGCTGTGAGGCCCATCAACCATTAAGACTTCGGCCACAGGATCGCTGCTATCGCATTCGGATGCGGTCTCCGCGGAGCTAGTTGACAGATCGAACATGCCGTGGAGAGTTTCGTCGGGCTCGATTGCCGCGACTAGGTGGGTGGTCGATTGCTGAGCCACCACGTGTTTCACCCACCGCTGAAGCCGCGATCGACCGGATCGCTTACAGCAGCAGACGGTGGGGGGGGGGGACGCCATTGGAGCCGACTGGTATTGAGTCGACGGCTGCCGAAGAAGAACGCCACGAACGCACGCACGGAAGTGCGTCGCTCCTCGGACGAGGAGCTCCTCAGTGTCCAGGGGAGCTTCTTGGAGCCACACGGAGTCGTCGGCGACGAAAACGAGCGCGCCGAGACGGATCTCGCGGCCTTCAACCAATCCGCCGCCGGAAACCATGGTGATGGTGATCGGAAAAACTAGCAACTTCACGAATAAGTCGCTAAGACACCTGCCCCAAGGTGGGCGCTAACTATCGTGGTTCTAAGCCTGACAGTAGAAAGGGGGGTAGGTATGGAGAGGCAACATCTTAGCTATGGCGAAGATGTACACACGAGATTTACGAGTTCAGGCCCTTCTCTGAGGAAGTAATAGCCCTACGTCTCGGTGCCCGGAGGAGGTCGATTGGATTATGTGTGTTGTATTACACAGAGTGCGAACCCTTGTGCCAGAGGAGGGGGTGGCTTATATAGAGTGCTCCAGGACCCCATCCTGCCTCCATTACAAGGGAACTAATGTACATAAAGTAAGGGGTGTTACTGGTAACGCCAGCATTAAGTACTCTTAATGCCCATGAAGACTAAGGAGTGAATATCTGGCCGCTGTGCGTCCTACCGACTCCTGGTATTCAACGTGGTTGAGTGGTTCCCATATGGTCGAGTGAAGGTAGAGAATTCTGGTTGAGTGATTGCATCATCGAGTGGATTCTTGGTCTTCTCATTCTTCTGGGGTAGTGACCTCGGGTAGGGTGTGTAGGTCAGGCCTATGACCCTACCCCAGGTATGTATCTTCATCAGGCGCCCCCCTCCTTGTCCAATTCGGACTAGAGGGGGAGGGGGCGCACAGCCTGTCCTGGCTGCCCCTCCTCTTCTCCACTAGGGCCCATGAGGCCCACTAAACCCCCTGATGTCTACTACACAACCTTCTTCTTGTAGACGTTGTTGGGCCTGCAAGTCCACAGGTTTGTAGGACAGTAGCAAATTTTCCTCAAGTGGATGACCTAAGGTTTATCAATCCGTAGGAGGCGTAGGATGAAGATGGTCTCTCTCAAACAACCCTGCAACCAAATAACAAAGGGTCTCTTGTGTCCCCAACATACCAATACAATGGTAAATTGTACAGGTGCACTAGTTCGGCGAATAGATGGTGATACAAGTGCAATATGGATGGTAGATAAAGGTATTTGTAAACTAAATTATAAAAACAGCAAGGTAGCAAATAACAAAAGTGAGCGTAAACGGTATTGCAATGCTAGGAAACAAGGCCCAGGGTTCATACTTTCACTAGTGCAAGTTCTCTCAACAATAATAACATAGATAGATGATATAATAATCCCTCAACATGCAACAAAGAGTCACTCCAAAGCCACTAATAGCGGAGAACAAATGAAGAGATTATGGTAGGGTACGAAACCACCTCAAAGTTATCCTTTCTGTTCTATCTATTCAAGAGTTCGTAGTAAAATAATGTGAAGCTATTCTTTCCGCTCAATCCATCATAGAGTTCATACTAGAATAACACCTTAAGACACAAATCAACCAAAACCCTAATGTCACCTAGATACTCCATTGTCACCTCAAGTATTCGTGGGCATGATTATACGATATGCATCACACAATCTCAGATTTATCTATTCAACCAACACAAAGTACTTCAAAGAGTGCCCCAAAGTTTCAACCGGAGAGTCAAGAATGTGTGCCAACCCCTATGCATAGGTTCATGGGCGGAACCGGCAAGTTGGTCACCAAAACATACATCAAGTGGCACATGATATCCCATTGTCACCACAGATAAGCACGACAAGACATACAACAAGTGTTCTCATAAAAGACTCAATCCGATAAGATAACTTCAAAGGGAAAACTCAATTCATCACAAGAGAGTAGAGGGAGAGAAACATCCTAAGATCCAACTACAATAGCAAAGCTCGGGATACATCAAGATCGTGCCATAGAGGGAACACGAGAGAGAGAGAGAGAGAGAGATCAAACACATAGCTACTGGTACATACCCTCAGCCTCGATGGTGAACTACTCCCTCCTCGTCATGGAGAGCGCCGAGATGATGAAGATGGCCACCGGTGAAGGATCCCCCCTTCGGCAGGGTGCCGGAACGGGCTCCCGAGAGGTTTTTGGTGGCTACAAAGGGTTGCGGCGGTGGAACTCCCGATCTATCTTGATATATGATGTTTTTAGGGTACGAGAGAATATATAGGCGAAAGAAGTCGGTCGGGAGGTGCTCGAGGGGCCCACAAGACAGGGGGGTGCACCCTATAGGGGGGTGTGCCCTCCTATCTCGTGGCTTCCTCAATAACCCCCCCGGCTTGCACTCCAAGTCTCCTGGATCATAATCTTCCCAAAAATCACGTCGCCGAAGGTTTCGTTCCGTTTGGACTCCATTTGATATTCCTTTTCTTTGAAATACTGAAACAGGCAATAAAACAACAATATGGGTTGGGCCTCCGGTTAATAGGTTAGTCCCAAAAGTAATATAAAAGTGTATAATAAAGCCCATAATCATTCAAAACAGATAATATAATAGCATGGAACAATCAAAAATTATAGATACGTTGGAGACGTATCACCCCCCGGGGGTTCCGGTAACCCCCCGGTACTCCGGTATATGCCCGAAACCTTCCGAAACCATTCCGATGTCCGAACATAGTCATCCAGATCTTTATGTCTCGACCATTTCGAGACTCCTCGTCATGTCCATGATCATATCCGGGACCCTGAACTACCTTCGGTACATCAAAACACAAAAACTCATAATACCGATCGTCACCAAACTTTAAGCGTGCGGACCCTACGGGTTTGAGAACTATGTAGACATGACCGAGACTCATTTTCGGTCAATAACCAATAGCAGAACCTGGATGATCATATTGGCTCCTACATATTCTACGAAGATCTTTATCGGTTAAACCGCATAACAACATACTTTGTTCCCTTTGTCATCGGTATGTTAGTTGCCCGAGATTCGATCATCAGTATCTCAATACCTAGTTCAATCTCGTTACCGGCAAGTCTCTTTACTCGTTACTTAATGCATCATCTCGCAACTAACTCATTAGTCACATTGCATGCAAGGCTTATAGTGATGTGCATTACCGAGAGGGCCCAAAGATACCTCTCCGGCAATCGGAGTCACAAATCCTAATCTTGAAATACACCAACCCAACAAGTACCCTCGGAGACACCTGTAGAGTACCTTTATAATCACCTAGTTACATTGTGACGTTTGGTAGCACACAAAGTGTTCCTCCGGTAAACGGGAGTTGCATAATCTCATAGTCATAGGAACATGTGTAAGTCATGAAGAAAGCAATAGCAACATACTAAACGATCAAGTGCTAAGCTAACGGAATGGGTCAAGTCAATCACATCATTCTCCTAATGATGTGATCCTGTTAATCAAATAACAACTCATGTCTATGGTTAGGAAACACAACCATCTTTGATTCAACGAGCTAGTCAAGTAGAGGCATAGTAGTGACACTTTGTTTGTCTATGTATTCACACATGTACTAAGTATCCGGTTAATAGAATTATAGCATGAATAATAAACATTTATCATGATCTAAGGAAATATAAATAACAACTTTATTATTGCCTCTAGGGAATATTTCCTTCAGTCTCCCACTTGCACTAGAGTCTATAATCTAGTTCACATCACCATGTGATTTAACACAAATATTCACATATGTGTGTGATTAACACCCATAGCTCACATCGTCATGTGACCAACACCCAAAGGGTTTACTAGAGTCAATAATCTAGTTCACATCACTATGTGATTAACACCCAAAGATTACTAAGGTGTGATCATGTTTTGCTCGTGAGAGAATTTTAGTCAACGGGTCTGTCAAATTCAGAGCCGTATGTATTTTGCAAATTTCTATGTCTACAATGCTCTGCACGGAGCTACTCTAGCTAATTGCTCCCAATTTCAATATGTATCTAGATCGAGACTTAGAGTCATCCAGATCAGTGTCAAAGTTTGCCTCAACATAACTCTTTACGACGAACTCTTTATCACCTCCACAACCGAGAAATATTTCCATAGTCTTCACTACGGATAATTTTGACTGCTGTCCATTGATCTACTCTTAGATCACTATTGTACCCCCTTGCCAAAATTATAAAAAGGTATACAGTAGGATTGGTACATAGCACAACATACTTTATAAAACCTATGACTGAGGCATAGGGAATGACTTTTCATTCTCTTTCTATTTTCTGCCATGGTCAGGTTTTGAGTCTTACTCAACTTCACACCTTGCAACACAGTCAAGAACTCCTTTTTGACTGTTCCATTTTGAACTACTTTAAAATCTTATCAATGTATGTACTCATTGACAAATCTTATCAAGCATCTTGATCTATCTCTATAGATCTTGATGCTCAATGTGTAAGCAGCTTCGCCGAGGTATTTCTTTGAAAAACTCCTTTCAAACACTCCTTTATGCTTTCCAGAAAATTCTACATCATTTCCGATCAACAATATGTCTTTCACATATACTTATCAGAAGGGTTGTAGTGCTCCCACTCACTTTCTTGTAAGTACAGACCTTTCCAAAAGTCTGTAAAAAACCATATGCTTTGATCAACTCATCAAAGCGTATATTCCAACTCCGAGATGCTTGCTCCAGTCCATTGATGAATCGCTGGAGATTGCACATTTTGTTAGCACCCTTTGGGTCGACAAAACCTTCTGGTTGCATCATATACAACTCTTCTTAATAAATCCATTAAAGAATGCAGTTTTGACATCCATTTGCCAGATTTCAGAAAATGTGGCAATTTGCTAACATGATTCAGACAGACTTAAGCATCGTTACGAGTGAGAAATCTCATCGTATTCAACACCTTGAACTTGTCGAAAACCTTCCGCAACAAGTCGAGCTTTGTAGATAGTAACACTACTATCAGTGTCCATATTCCTCTTGAAGATCCATTTATTTAACTTGGCTTGCTGATCATCGAGCAAGTCAACCAAAGTCCATACTTTGTTCTCATACATGGATCCTATCTCCGATTTTATGGCCTCAAGCCATTTCGCAGAATCTGGGCTCATCATCGCTTCCTCATAGTTCGTAGATTCATCATGGTCTAGTAACATGACTTCTAGAACAGGATTACCGTACCACTCTGGTGCGGATCTTACTCTGGAAGACCTACAAGGTTCGGTAGCAACTTGATCTGAAGTTTCATGATCATCATTATTAACTTCCTCAGTAATTAGTGTAGGAATCAATGGAACTGATTTCTGTGATGAACTACTTTCCAATAAGGGAGAAGGTACAATTACCTCATCAAGTTATACTTTCCTCCCACTCACTTCTTTCGAGAGAAACTTCTTCTCTAGAAAGGATCCATTCTTAGCAACGAATATCTTGCCTTTGGATCTGTGATAGAAGGTATACCCAACAGTTTCCTTTGGGTATCCTATGAAGACGCACTTCTCCGATTTGGGTTCGAGCTTATCAGGTTGAAACTTTTCACATAGGCAGCATAGCCCCAAACTTTTAAGAAACGACAACTTTGGTTCCTTGCCAAACCATAATTCATAAAGCGTCGTCTCAATGGATTTTGATGGTGCCCTATTTAAAGTGAATGCAACTGTCTCTAATGCATAACCCCAAAACTATAGTGGTAAACCGATAAGAGACATCATAGATCGCACAATATCCAATAAAGTGTGGTTATGATGTTTGGACACACCATAACGCTATGGTGTTCCATGTGGCGTGAGCTGTGAAACTGTTCCACATTGTTTTAAATGAAGGCCAACCTCGTAACTCAAATATTCTCCTCTACGATCAGATCATAGAAACTTTATTTTCTTGTTACGATGATTCTCCACTTCACTCTGAAATTCTTTGAACTTTTCAAATGTTTCAGACTTGTGTTTCATTAAGAAGATATACCCATATCTGCTCAAATCATCTGTGAAGGTCAGAAAATAACGATACCCACACTACTAGGGAAAAGCCTAGCAGAAGCGCGTGTTTTGGGTGTATCAGTAGCGCGGGTGCCCGCGCTATTGATACGACGCCACAGCTAACTTGTAGCAGTAGCGCGTGTTGACACACGCTACTGCTATACATGGTTAGCTGTAGCGTGCATTGCAAACAGCGCTACTGCTAATTAGCTGTAGCGGGTCTTATACCCCGCGCTACTACTATTACTTTCAAAAACAAAAACAAAAATCTCGATCCCGTGCGTGCTGTCAATGGCAGCAATGGTAAGATCTAGCGATGATTGGAGTCACCGGAGGCATGAACGGACAGCGGAAGACCAGATCCAGCAGTTGCTGTTGGAGAGGGCCCGTTTCTATGGTAGAGTCAGGCCGCGGCATGGGGCTCGTCTTCTCGACCATGCCAGATAGCTCCGGGTCATCCATGGCGATGACCTGCACGGGCATGGACATGGGAGGGTGAGTTAAACCAGAGGGAGAGAGAGAAAAGGAAAACCGAGGGAGAGAGGAAGGTGATGTAGGGAGCAGCGGAGCTAGTCACTGGTGGCGAGGTGCTCTGGTGTGGTGGCGCGGGGCGGCGGCCTCCTAGACATCGGTGGAACACCGGCGAGCTCCTAGACGCCGGTGGCGTGAGGTGGCGGCCTCTTTCGGCGCCATGGAGGAGGATGGGTGCATGGGCAATAGGTCCATGTGAGAGCGTATGGAAAGTGAGAGGAGAGAGTGGTGGAAGATAGGAGGGATCTGGGGGAGGAGATGGGGATTCGGCCGAGGATATGGCGACTTCACCTACCTCGTACTTAGTAGTAGCGAGGGGTATAAAACCGCGCTACTACTATCAACTTAGTAGTAGAGTGGGTTTATACCCCTCGCTACTACTATGGCATGTGTCAGGGGGCACGGTAGAGACTGCTTAGTAGTAGCGAGGGTTAAAAACCCGCGCTACTACTATCAACTTAGTAGTAGCGAGGGTTAAAAACCCGCGCTACTGCTAATTAGCAGTAGCGCTTCTATTTGTGCCGCGCTGCTACTAAGATTATGTGTATAAGGTTTTCCCTAATAGTGCCACCATGAGCATCAATGCTCATTGGATCGCATACATCGGTATGTATTATTTCCAATAAGTCACTAGCTCATTCCATTGTTCCGGAGAACGGAGTTTTAGTCATCTTGCCCAAAAGGCACGGTTCGCAAGCATCAAATGATTCATAACCAAGTGATTCCAAAAGTCCATCAGTATGGAGTTTCATCATGCACTTTACACCGATATGACCCAAACGGCATTGCCACAAATAAGTTGCACTATCATTATTAACTTTGCATATTTTGTCATCAATATTATGAATATGTGTATCACTACGATCAAGATTCAATAAACCATCAACATTGGGTGTATGACCATAGAAGTTTTTATACATGTAAACAGAATAACAATTTATTCTCTGACTTAGATGAATAATTGTATTGCAATAAACATGATCTAATCATATTTATGCTCAACGCAAACACCAAATAACGTTTATTTAGGTTCAACACTAATCTCGAAAGTATAGGGAGTGTGCGATGATGATCATATCAATCTTGGAACCACTTCCAACACACATCGTCACTTCACCCTCAACTAGTCTCTGTTTATTTTTGTAATTCTTGTTTCGAGTTACTAATATTAGCAACCAAACAAACATCAAATACCCAGGGGTTACTATAAACACTAGTAAGGTACACATCAATAACATGTATATCAAATATACCCTTGTTCACTTTGCCATCCTACTTATCCACCAAATATGCAGGGCATTTCCGCTACCAGTGACCATTTCCTTTGCAGTAGAAGCACTCGGTTTCAGGCTTTGGTCCAGCTTTGGGCTTCTTCATGGGAGTGACAACTTGCTTGTCATTCTACTTGAAGTTCTCTTTCTTTCCCTTTGCCCTTTTCTTGAAACTAGTGGTCTTGCCAATCATCAACACTTGATGCTCTTTCTTGATTTCTACCTTCATCAATTTCAGCATCACGAAGAGCTCGGGAATCATTTTCGTCATCCCTTGCATACTATAGTTCATCACGAAGTTCTAGTAACTTAGTGATGGTGACTAGAGAACTCTGTCAATCACTATCTTATCTAGAAGATTAACTCCCACTTGATTCAAGCGATTGTAGTACTCAGACAACCTAAGAACTTGCTCACTAGTTGAGCAATTCTCCTCCATCTTTTAGGCGAAGTATTTGTTAGAGGTCTCATACCTCTTGATACGGGCATGAGTCTGAAATATCAATTTCATCTCATGGACATCTCATATGTTTTGTGACGTTTCAAAAACGTTTTTGTAGTCCCGGTTCTAAGCCATAAAGCATGGTGCACAAAACTATCAAGTAGTCATCATATTGAGCTAGCCAAACATTCATAATGTCTGCATCTACTCCTGCAATAGGTCTGTCACCTAGCAGTGCATCAAGGACATAACTCTTTTGTGCAGCAATGAGGATAAACCTCAGATCACAGACCAAATCCGCATCATTGCTACTAGCATCTTTCTGTTAGGGAATGTAGTAATTTCAAAAAAAATCCTACGCACACGCAAGATCATGGTGATGCATAGCAACGAGAGGGGAGAGTGTTGTTCACGTACCATCGTAGACCGAAAGCGGAAGCGTTAGCACAACGCGGTTGATGTAGTCGTACGTCTTCACAATCCGACCGATCCAAGTACCGAACGTACGACACCTCCGAGTTCAGCACACGTTCAACTCGATGACGTCCCTCGAACTCCGATCTAGCTGAGCTTTGAGGGAGAGTTCCATCACCACGACGGTGTGATGACTATGATGATGTTCTACTGACGCAGGGCTTTGCCTAAGCACCGCTACGATATTATTGAGGTGGAATATGGTGGAGGGGGGCACCGCACACGGCTAATAGATCTCGAGGATCAATTGTTGTGCCTAGAGGTGCCCCCCTGCCCCCGTATATAAAGGATCAAGGGGGAGGGGGCGGCCAGCCAGGAGGAGGCCCGCCAGGGAGGAGTCCTACTCCCACCGGGAGTAGGACTCCCTCCTTTTCCTAGTCCAAGTAGGAGAGGGGAAGGAAGGGAGAGAAGAAAGGAAGGAAAGGGGGCGCCGCCCCCCTCCTTGTCCTATTCGGACTAGAGGGGGAGGGGGCACGCGGCCAGCCTTGGCCGTCCCTCCTCTTCTCCACTTAGGGCCCATGAGGCCCATTAACCCCCCGGGGGGTTCCGGTAACCCCCGGTACTCCGGTATACATCCGATAACCCCCGGAACCATTCTGGTGTCCGAATATAGTCATCCAATATATCAATCTTCATGTGTCGACCATTTCGAGACTCCTCATCATGTCCGTGATCGCATCGGGACTCCGAACTATCTTCGGTACATCAAAACACAAAAACTCATAATATAGTTGTCATCTAACTTTAAGCGTGCGGACCCTACGGGTTCGAGAACTATGTAGACATGACCGAGACATGTTTCCGGTCAATAACCAATAGCGGAACCTGGATGCTCATATTGGCTTCTACATATTCTACGAAGATCCTTGTCGGTCAAACCGCATAACAACATACGTTGTTCCCTTTGTCATCGGTATGTTACTTGCCCAAGATTCGGTCGTCGGTATCTCAATACCTAGTTCAATATCATTACTAGCAAGTCTCTTTACTCGTTATATAATGCATCATTCTGTAACTAACTCATTAGCTACATTGCTTGCAAGGCTTATAGTGATTTGCATTACCGAGAGGGCCCAGAGATACCTCTCCGACAATCGGAGTGATAAATCCTAATCTCGAAATACGCCAACTCAACATGTACCTTCGGAGACACCTATAGAGCTCCTTTATAATCATCCAGTTATGTTGTGACGTTTGGTAGCACACAAAGTGTTCCTCTAGTAAACTGGAGTTGCATAATCTCATAGTTGTAGGAACATGTATAAGTCATGAAGAAAGCAATAGCAACATACTAAACGATCAAGTGCTAAGCTAACGGAATGGGTCAAGTCAATCACATCATTCTTCTAATGATGTGATCCCGTTAATCAAATGACAACTCATGTCTATGGTTAGGAAACACAACCATCTTTGATCAAGGAGCTAGTCAAGTAGAGGCATACTAGTGACACTATGTTTTTCTATATATTCACACATGTATTATGTTTCCGGTTAATACAATTCTAGCATAAATAATAAACATTTATCATGATATAAGGAAATAAATAATAACTTTATTATTGCCTCTAGGGCATATTTCCTTTAGTCTCCCACTTGCACTAGAGTCAATAATCTAGATTACATAGTAATGATTCTAACACCCATGGAAGAGGCTTAGTCAACGGGTCTGCAACATTCAGATCTGTATGTATCTTGCAAATCTCTATGTCTCCCACCTGGACTTGGTCTCGGATGGAATTGAAGCGTCTCTTGATGTGCTTGGTTCTCTTGTGAAATCTGGATTCCTTTGCCAAGGCAATTGCACCAGTATTGTCACAAAATTGTTTCATTGGTCCTGATGCACTAGGTATGACACCTAGATCGGATATGAACTCCTTCATCCAGACTCCTTCATTTGCTGCTTCCGAAGCAGCTATATACTCCGCTTCACATGTAGATCCCGCCACGACGCTTTGTTTAGAACTGCACCAACTGACAGCTCCATCGTTTAATATAAACACGTATCCGGTTTGCGATTTAGAATTGTCCGGATCAGTGTCAAAGCTTGCATCGACGTAACCATTTATGACTAGCTCTTTGTCACCTCCATAAACGAGAAACATATCCTTAGTCCTTTTCAGATATTTCAGGATATTCTTGACCGCTGTCCAGTGATCCACTCCTGGATTACTTTGGTACCTCCCTACTAAACTGATTGCTAAGCATACATCGGGTCTGGTACACAGCATTGCATACATGATAGAGCCTATGGCTGAAGCATAGGGAACATCTTTTATTTTCTCTCTATCTTCTGTTGTGGTCGGGCATTGAGTCTGACTCAACTTCACACCTTGTAACACAGGCAAGAACCCTTTCTTTGCTTGATCCATTTTGAACTTTTTCAAAACTTTATCAAGGCATGTGCTTTGTGAAAGTCCAATTAAGCTTCTTGATCTATCTCTATAGATCTTGATGCCTAATATATAAGCAGCTTCACCGAGGTATTTCATTGAAAAACTTTTATTCAAGTATCCTTTTATGTTGTCCAGAAATTCTATATCATTTCCAATCAACAATATATCATCTACATATAATATCAGAAATGCTACAGAGCTCCCACTCACTTTCTTGTAAATATAGGCTTCTCCAAAAGACTGTATAAAATCATATGCTTTGATCACACTATCAAAGCGTTTATTCCAACTCTGAGAGGCTTGCACCAGTCCATAAATGGATCATTGGAGCTTGCACACTTTGTTAGCACCTTTTGGATCGACAAAACCTTCTGGGTGCATCATATACAACTCTTCTTCTAGAAATCCATTCAAGAATGCAGTTTTGACATCCATTTGCCATATTTCATAATCATAAAACACGGCAATTGCTAACATGATTCGGACAGACTTAAGCATTGCTACAGGTGAGAAAGTCTCATCGTAGTCATCCCCTTGAACTTGTCAAAAATCTTTTGCAACAAGTCGAGCTTTGTAGACAGTAACATTACCATCAGCGTCAGTCTTCTTCTTGAAGATCCATTTATTCTCGATGGCTTGCCGATCATCGGGTAAGTCAACCAAAGTCCATACTTTGTTCTCATACATGGATCCTATCTTAGATTTCATGGCCTCAAGCCATTTTTCGGAATCTAGGCTCATCATCGCTTCCTCATAGTTCGTAGGTTCGCCATGGTCAAGTAACATGACTTCCAGAATAGGATTACCGTACCACTCTGGTGCGGATCTTACTCTGTTTGACCTACGAGGTTTGGTAGTAACTTGATCTGAAGTTTCATGATCAATATCATTTGCTTCCTCATAATTGGTGTAGTTGTCACAGGAACTAGTTTCTGTGATGAACTACTTTCCAATAAGGGAGCAGGTACAGTTACCTCATCAAGCTCTACTTTCCTCCCACTCACTTCTTTCGAGAGAAACTCCTTTTCTAGAAAGGATCCAAATTTAGCAACAAAAGTCTTGCCTTCAGATCTGTGATAGAAGGTGTACCCAATAGTCTCATTTGGGTATCCTATGAAGACACATTTCTTCGATTTGGGTTCGAGCTTATCAGGTTGAAGTTTTTTCACATAAGCATCGCAGCCCCAAACTTTAAGAAACGACAACTTTGGTTTCTTGCCAAACCATAGTTCATAAGGCGTTGTCTCAACGGATTTTGATGGTGCCCTATTTAATGTGAATGCGGCCGTCTCTAAAGAATAACCCCAAAATGATAGCTGTAAATTAGTAAGAGACATCATAGATCACACCATATCTAGTAAAGTACGATTATGACGTTCGAACACACCATTATGTTATGGTGTTCCGGGTGGCATGAGTTGCGAAACTATTCCGCATTGTTTCAAATGTAAACCAAACTCGTAATTCAAATATTCTCCTCCACGATCAGATCGTAGAAACTTTATTTTCTTGTTACGATGATTTTCTTCTTCACTCTGAAATTCTTTGAACTTTTCAAATGTTTCAGACTTATGTTTTATTAAGTAGATATGCCCATATCTGCTTAAATCATCTGTGAAAGTAAGAAAATAACGATACCCGCCGCGAGCCTCAATGTTCATTGGACCACATACATCAGTATGTATGATTTCCAACAAATCTGTTGCTCGCTCCATAGTTCCGGAGAACGGCATTTTAGTCATCTTGCCCATGAGGAATGGTTCGCAAGTACCAAGTGATTCATAATCAAGTGATTCCAGAAGTCCATCAGTATGGCGTTTCTTCATGCGCTTTACACCAATATGACACAAATGGCAGTGCCACAAATAAGTTGCACTATCATTATCAACTCTGCATCTTTTGGTTTCAACATTACAAATATGTGTATCACTACTATCGAGATTCAATAAAAATGGACCGCTCTTCAAGGGTGCATGACCATAAAAGATATTACTCATATAAATAGAACAACCATTATTCTTTGATTTAAATGAATAACCATCTCGCATCAAACAAGATCCAGATATAATGTTCATGCTTAACGCTGGCACCAAATAACAATTTTTCAGGTCTAAAACTAATCCCGAAGGTAGATGTAGAGGTAGCGTGCTGACCGCGATCACATCGACTTTGGAACCATTTCCCACGCACATCATCACCTCGTCCTTATCCAATCTTCTCTTAATCTGTAGTCCCTGTTTCGAGTTGCAAATATTAGCAATAGAACCAGTATCAAATACCCAGGTGCTACTGCGAGCATTAGTAAGGTACACATCAATAACATGTATATCACATATACCTTTGTTCACCTTGCCATCCTTCTTATCCGCCAAATACTTGGGGCAGTTCCGCTTCTAGTGACCAGTCTGCTTGCAGTAGAAGCACTCAGTCTCAGGCTTAGGTCCAGACTAGGGTTTCTTCTCTTGAGCAGCAACTTGTTTGCCATTCTTCTTGAAGTTCCCCTTCTTCTTCCCTTTACCCTTTTTCTTGAAACTGGTGGTCTTGTTGACCATCAACACTTGATGCTCCTTTTTGATTTCTACATCCGCAGCTTTTAGCATTGCGAAGAGCTCGGGAATGGTCTTGTTCATCCCTTGAATATTATAGTTCATCACGAAGCTCTTGTAGCTTGGTGGCAGTGATTGAAGAATTCTGTCAATGACACTATCATCAGGAAGATTAACTCCCAGTTGAATCAAGTGATTATTATACCCAGACATTTTGAGTATATGTTCACTGACAGAACTATTCTCTTCCATCTTGCAGCTATAGAACTTATTGGAGACTTCATATCTCTCAATCCGGGCATTTGCTTGAAATATTAACTTCAACTCCTGGAACATCTCATATGCTCCATGACATTCAAAACGTCGTTGAAGTCCCGGTTCTAAGTCGTAAAGCATGGCACACTGAACTATCGAGTAGTCATCAGCTTTGTTCTGCCAGACGTTCTTAATGTCATTAGTTGCATCTGCAGCAGGCCTGGCACCCAGTGGTGCTTCCAGGACGTAATTCTTTTGTGCAGCAATGAGGATAATCCTCAAGTTATGGACCCAGTCCATGTAATTGCTACCATCATCTTTCAACTTAGCTTTCTCAAGGAACGCATTAAAATTCAATGGAACAACAGCACGAGCCATCTATCTATAACAAACATAGACAAGCAAAATACTATCAGGTACTAAGTTCATGATAAATTTAAGTTCAATCAATCTTATTACTTAAGAACTCCCACTTAGATAGACATCCCTCTAATCATCTAAGCGATCACGTGATCCAAATCAACTAAACCATGTCCGATCATCACGTGAGATGGAGTAGTTTTAATGGTGAACATCACTATGTTGATCATATCTACTATATGATTCACGCTTGACCTTTCGATCTCAGTGTTCCGAGGCCATATATGTATATGCTAGGCTCGTCAAGTTTAACCTGAGTATTCCGCGTGTGCAACCGTTTTGCACCCGTTGTATTTGAATGTAGAGCCTATCACACCTGATCATCACGTGGTGTTTCAGCACGAAGAACTTTCGCAATGGTGCATACTCAGGGAGAACACTTATACCTTGAAATTTAGTGAGACATCATCTTATAATGCTACCGTCAATCAAAGCAAAATAAGATGCATAAAGGATAAACATCACATGCAATCAATATAAGTGATATGATATGGCCATCATCATCTTATGCTTGTGATCTTCATCTCCAAAGCACCATCGTGATCACCATCATCACCGGCACGACACCTTGATCTCCATCGTAGCATCGTTGTCGTTTCGCCACCTATTGCTTCTACGACTATCGCTACCGCTTAGTGATAAAGAAAAGCAATTACAAGGCGATATCATTGCACACAATAAAGCGACAACCATATGGCTCCTGCCAGTTGCCGATAACTTGGTTATAAAACATGATCATCTCATACAATAAAATATAGCATCATGTCTTGACCATATCACATCACAACATGCCCTGCAAAAACAAGTTAGACGCCCTCTACTTTGTTCTTGCAAGTTTTACGTGGCTACTACGGGCTGAGCAAGAACCGTTCTTACCTACGCATCAAAACCACAACGATAGTTCGTCAAGTTAGTGTTGTTTTAACCTTCTCAAGGACCGGGCATAGCCACACTCGGTTCAACTAAAGTTGGAGAAACTGACACCCGCCAGCCACCTATGTGCAAAGCACGTCGGTAGAACCAGTCTCGCGTAAGCGTACGCGTAATGTCGGTCCGGGCCGCTTCATCCAACAATACCGCCGAACCAAAGTATGACAAGCTGGTAAGTAGTATGACTTGTATCGCCCACAACTCACTTGTGTTCTACTCGTGCATATAACATCTACGCATAAAACCAAGCTCGGATGCCATTGTTGGGGAACATAGTAATTTAAAAAAAATCCTACACACACGCAAGATCATGGTGATGCATAGCAACAAGAGGGGAGAGTGTTGTCCACGTACCCTCATAGACCGAAAGTGGAAGCGTTAGCACAACGCGGTTGATGTAGTCATACGTCTTCACGATCCGACCGATCCAAGTACCGAACGCACAACACCTTCGAGTTCAGCACACGTTCAGCTCGATGACGTCCCTCGAACTCCGATCCAGCCAAGCTTTGAGGGAGAGTTCTGTCAGAACGACGGCGTGTTGACGATGATGATGTTCTACCGTCGCAGGGCTTCGCCTAAGCACCGCTACGATATTACCGAGGTGGAATATGGTGGAGGGGGGCACCGCACACGGCTAATAGATCTCAAGGATCAATTGTTGTGCCTAGAGGTGCCCTCCTACCCCCGTATATAAAGGATCAAGGGGAGGGGCGGCCGGCCAGGAAAAGGTGTGCCAGGGAGGAGTCCTACTCCCACCGGGAGTAGGACTCCCTCCTTTTCCTAGTCCAAGTAGGAGAGGGGAAGGAAGGGAGAGAAGAGAGGAAGGAAAGGGGGGCGCCCCCCTCCTTGTCCTATTCGGACTAGAGGGGGAGGGGGCGCAGCGCCAGCCCTAGCCGCCCCTCCTCTTCTCCACTTAGGGCCCATGAGGCCCATTAACCCCCCGGGGGGTTCCGGTAACCCCCCGAGGGGTTCCGGTAACCTCCCGGTACTCCAGTATACATCCGATAACCCCCAGAACCATTCCGGTGTCCGAATATAGTCGTCCAATATATCAATCTTCATGTCTTGACTATTTCGAGACTCCTCGTCATGTCCGTGATCACATCCTAGACTCCGAACTATCTTTAGTACATCAAAACACATAAACTCATAATATAAACGTCATCTAACTTTAAGCGTGCGGACCCTACGGGTTCGAGAACTATGTAGACATGACCAAGACATGTTTCCGGTCAATAACCAATAGCGGAACCTGGATGCTCATATTGTCTCCTACATATTCAACGAAGATCTTTATCGGTCAAACCGCATAACAACATACGTTGTTCCCTTTGTCATCGGTATGTTACTTGCCCGAGATTCGATCGCCAGTATCTCAATACCTAGTTCAATCTCGTTACCGGCAAGTCTCTTTACTCATTACGTAATGCATCATTCCGTAACTAACTCATTAGCTATATTTCTTGCAAGGCTTATAGTGATGTGCATTACCGAGAGGGCCCAGAGATACCTCTCCGACAATCGGAGTGACAAATCCTAATCTCGAAATACGCCAACTCAACATGTACCTTCGGAGACACTTGTAGAGCTCCTTTATAATCACCCAGTTACGTTGTGATGTTTGGTAGCACACAAAGTGTTCCTCTAGTAAATGGGAGTTGCATAATCTCATAGTTGTAGGAACATGTATAAGTCATGAAGAAAGCAATAGCAACATACTAAACGATCAAGTGCTAAGCTAACGGAGTCGGTCAAGTCAATCACATCATTCTTCTAATGATGTGATCCTGTTAATCAAATGACAACTCATGTCTATGGTTAGGAAACACAACTATCTTTGATCAACGAGCTAGTCAAGTAGAGGCATACTAGTGACACTATGTTTGTCTATATATTCACACATGTATTATGTTTCCTTTAATACAATTCTAGCATAAATAATAAACATTTATCATGATATAAGGAAATAAATAGTAACTTTATTATTGCCTCTAGGGCATATTTCCTTCACTTTCAACATAGTTTTTCTCTAGGAACATATAAAAAACATAGGGAAGCTATAACGCGAGCTATTGATCTACAACATAATTTGCAAAATACTATCAGGACTAATTTCATGATAAATTAAAGTTCAATTAATCATATTACTTAAGAACTCCCACTTAGATAGACATCCCTCTAATCATCTAAGTGATCACGTGATCCAAATCAACTAAACCATGTCCGATCATCACGTGAGATGGAGTAGTTTTCAATGGTGAACATCATTATGTTGATCACATCTACTATATGATTCACGCTCGACCTTTCGGTCTCCAGTGTTCTGAGGCAATATATGTATATGGTAGGCTCATCAAGTTCAATCTGAGTATTCCCCGTGTGCAACTGTTTTGCACCCGTTGTATTTGAACGTAGAGCTTATCACACCCGATCATCACGTGGTGTCTCGGCAGGAAGAACTTTCGCAACGGTGCATACTCAGGGAGAACACTTATACCTTGAAATTTAGTAAGGATCATCTTATAAAGCTACCGCCGAACTAAGCAAAATAAGATGTATAAAAGATAAACATCACATGCAATCAAAATATGTGACATGATATGCCCATCATCATCTTGTGCCTTTTGATCTCCATCTGCAAAGTACCGTTATGATCTCCATTGTCACCGGCATGACACCATGATCTCCATCATCTTGATCTATATCAATGTGTCATCACATGGTCGTCTCGCCAACTATTGCTCTTGCAAATATTGCTATCGCATAGCAATAAAGTAAAGCAATTATTTGGCGCTTGCATCTTATGCAATAAAGAGACAACCATAAGGCTTCTGCCAGTTGCCAATAACTTGAACAAAACATGATCATCTCATACAACAATTTATATCTCATCACGTCTTGACCATATCACATCACAACATGCCCTGCAAAAACAAGTTAGACGTCCTCTACTTTGTTGTTGCAAGTTTTACGTGGCTGCTACGGGCTGAGCAAGAATCGTGCTTACCTACGCATCAAAACCACAATGATATTTCGTCAAGTTAGTGTTGTTTTAACCTTCTCAAGGACCGAGCATAGCCACAGTCGGTTCAACTAAAGTTGGAGAAACTGACACCCATCAGCCACCTATGTGCAAAGCACGTCGGTAAAACCAGTCTTGCGTAAGCGTACGCGTAATGCCGGTCTGAGCAGCTTCATCCAACAATACCGTCGAACCAAAGTATGACATGCTGGTAAGCAGTATGACTTGTATCTCGTACAACTCACTTGTGTTCTACTTGCGCATATAACATCGACGCATAAACCTGGCTCGGATGCCACTGTTGGGGAACGTAGTAATTTCAAAAAAATTCCTACGCACACAAGATCATGGTGATGCATAGCAACAAGAGGGGAGAGTGTTGTCCACGTACCCTCGTAGACCAAAAACAGAATCGTTAGCACAATGCGGTTGATGTAGTCGTACGTCTTCACGATCCGACCGATACAAGTACCGAACGTACGGCATCTCCGAGTTCAACACACGTTCAGCTCGATGACGTCCCACGAACTCCGATCCAGCAAAGCTTTGCGGGAGAGTTCCATCAGCACGATGGCGTGATGACGGTGTTGATGATGCTACCGACGCAGGGCTTCGCCTAAGCACCACTACGATATTATCGAGGTGTAATATGGTGGAGGGGGGCACCGCACACGGCTAAGAGATCAATGATCAATTATTGTGTCTAGAGGTGCCCTCCTACCCCCGTATATAAAGGATCAAGGGGGAGGGGGCGGCCGGCCAGGAGGAGGCGCCCAGGGAGGAGTCCTACTCCCACCGGGAGTAGGACTCCTTCCTTTCCTAGTCCAAGTAGGAGAGGGGAAGGAAGGGAGAGAGGAGAGGAAGGAAAGGGGGGGCGCCGCCCCCCTCCTTGTCCAATTCGGACTAGAGGGGGAGGGGGCACGCGGCCTACCCTGGCCGCCCCTCCTCTTCTCCACTAGGGCCCATGAGGCCCACTAAACCCCC